>NC_091208.1:1065783-1138018 GCF_040958095.1 Procambarus clarkii
CGGGTGGCGGCTGGTGGTGGGTGGTGGTGGGTGGTGGCGGGTGGCGGCTGGTGGTGGGTGGCGGCGGGTGGCGGCTGGTGGTGGGTGGCGGTGGGTGGCGGCTGGTGGCGGGTGGCGGCTGGTGGTGGGTGGTGGCGGGTGGCGGCTGGTGGTGGGTGGTGGCGGGTGGCGGCTGGTGGTGGGTGGCGGCTGGTGGTGGGTGGTGGCGGGTGGCGGCTGGTGGTGGGTGGCGGGTGGCGGCGGGTGGTGGGTGGTGGCGGCGGGTGGTGAGTGGCGGTGGAGGGTGGCGGCGGCTGGTGGTGGGTGGTGGCGGGTGGCGGCTGGTGGTGGGTGGTGGCGGGTGGCGGCTGGTGGTGGGTGGTGGCGGGTGGCGGCTGGTGGTGGGTGGCGGCTGGTGGTGGGTGGCGGGTGGCGGCTGGTGGTGGGTGGCGGTGGGTGGCGGCTGGTGGCGGGTGGCGGCTGGTGGTGGGCGGCGGGTGGCGGCTGGTGGTGGGCGGCGGGTGGCGGCGGGTGGCGGCTGGTGGCGGCCAGCTGGGACACACCCTTCACCACTGAAGGTCTGAGAACAACTAACCATATGTCTCTCTCACCACCAGAACAGTGGTGCCAGCTCGCGCTCTCAAAATGTTTCCTTCAAAGATTGTATATTATCTTTGAACAACAAGTTTGATTATCAAGGAAATAATGCATATATTATTGTCACATTAATACTGTGCAATATCTTATTACATTCCTGCTAAATAATTATAATTTGAAACAGGACAAAAAATCCAACATATATATAAAAACCAACATTAGAGATCACGAGGCCTAGGCCTCGCTTGTGACCACACATCCTGCCTCCCTGGCCTGCTACACTCACACACCTCACACTCTTAACTCTCTCATAATCACTCTCACTCTCTTACTCTGTCACTCTTACTCTCTGTCACTCTTACTCTCTGTCACTCTTACTCTCTGTCACTCTTACTCTCTGTCACTCTTACTCTGTCACTCTTACTCTGTCACTCTTACACTCTGTCACTCTTACACTCTGTCACTCTTACTCTGTCACTCTTACTCTCTGTCACTCTTACTCTCTGTCACTCTTACTCTCTGTCACTCTTACTCTCTGTCACTCTTACTCTCTGTCACTCTTACTCTGTCACTCTTACTCTCTGTCACTCTTACTCTCTGTCACTCTTACTCTCTGTCACTCTTACTCTGTCATTCTTACTCACTCTCAGTCAACCTTACCCATTCATACTCACTCTCTCACTCTTACTCTCATACTCTTACTCTCAATTACTCTTACTCTCAATCACTCTTACTCCCAATCACTCCTACTCCCAATCACTCCTACTCTCAATCATTCCTACTCTCATTCTTACTCTTACTCTTACTCCCAATCACTCTTACTCTCAATAACTCTTATTCTCATTCTTACTCTTACTCTCACTCTTACTCTTACTCCCATTCACTCTTACTCCCAATCACTCTTACTCTCAATCACTCTTACTCTCAATCACTCTTACTCTCATTCTTACTCTTACTCACTCTTACTCTCAATCACTCTTATTCTCATTCTTACTCCTACTCCCAATCACTCTTACTCCCAATCACTCTTACTCTCAATCACTCTTACTCCCAATCACTCTTACTCTCAATCACTCTTACTCTCAATCACTCTTACTCTCAATCACTCTTACTCTCATTCTTACTCTTACTCACTCTTACTCTCAATCACTCTGATTCTCATTCTTACTCCTACTCCCAATCACTCTTACTCCCAATCACTCTTACTCTCAATCACTCTTACTCCCAATCACTCTTACTCTCAATCACTCTTACTCTCAATCACTTTTACTCTCAATCACTCTTACTCTCAATCACTCTTACTCTCACTCTAACTCTCAATCACTCTTACGCACTATTACTCACTCTTTCTCTCAGTCATCCTTACTCTCATACTCACTCTTACTCTGTCACTCTTACTCTCTGTCACTCTTACTCTCTGTCACTCTTACTCTCTGTCACTCTTACTCTCTGTCACTCTTACTCTGTCACTCTTACTCTCTGTCACTCTTACTCTCTGTCACTCTTACTCTCTATCACTCTTACTGTCATTCTTACTCTGTCACTCTTACTCACTCTCAGTCACCCTTACCCATTCATACTCACTCTCACTCTTACTCTCATACTATTACTCTCAATTACTCTTACTCTCAATCACTCTTACTCCCAATCACTCCTACTCCCATTCACTCCTACTCTCAATCACTCCTACTCTCATTCTTACTCTTACTACCAATCACTCTTACTTTCAATCACTCTTAATCTCATTCTTACTCTTACTCTCACTCTTACTCTTACTCCCAATCACTCTTACTCCCAATCACTCTTACTCTCAATCACTCTTACTCTCAATCACTCTTACTCTCATTCTTACTCTTACTCACTCTTACTCTCAATCACTCTTATTCTCATTCTTACTCCTACTCTCACTCTAACTCCTACTCCCAATCACTCTTACTCCCAATCACTCTTACTCTCAATCACTCTTACTCTCAATCACTCTTACTCTCAATCACTCTTACTCTCAATCACTCTTACTCTCAATCACTCTTACTCTCACTAACTCTCAATCACTCTTACTCTCACTCTAACTCTCAATCACTCTTACTCTCACACTCACCCTTACTCTCAATCACTTTACTCTCACTCTTACTCATTCTGTCACCCTTACTCTCACTCTTACTCACTCTCAGTCACTCTTACTTATACTCACTCTTACTCACACTTACACACTCTCTGGCACTCTCACTCACCTTCAGTCACTCTTACTCACTCTTACCCACTCTCGCTCACTCTTACTCACTCTAGTTAATAAGAACACGCCAATATAAGACAACAAAACGTGTTCAGATTCTTTCTCACCACTTTCCAGCAACTTTTATAATTTATATAAATTATCTTAGGGAATAATACATAAATTATATATTTAAACATGATATTAGTGTTTAGTGGAATGCATAAGGAGTCAAATTGTGTTAAAAAGAGCGATTTTTAGAAAATTTGGAAAACTACTTTTTTTTGTTCATATTATAACTAAATGGATTTTAAAGGTTTCACTCAGCCAATATATATCATTCACAATTTATTAGTGAATTTTACAAAAAAAACACCATAAATTTTATATTTAAACATGTAAAAACTATTTGTTTTACATTTGGAAGAAAATAATTATAGAAAAACAATTTATAATTAAACCTTTGTGTTTGGATTTTTTGAGTAAAAGTTTCTCAAAGGCTCTCCTGCACCATTCTCAATGCAAATCATTCCCACACCTATGGGAAGAGATAGGCGAACGTTGTGTAGATGATTTGTGTTTGCTGGGACGATAGACCCAATGACGGGTCCATTTACGGGTCCAACGATAGAACCAATGACGGGTCCATTTACGGTTCCAACGATAGAGCCAATTATAGGTCCAAATCTTTTCCCTCGTCATAAACATGATTTTCAAATGAAGAAATTAAAAAAATTCCAGAAGTGACCGCGAGAAACATCAGGAATATTTTCATCATTACGGATACGTTCATTTTGTGGATACTAAACTTGGTGTTTTACTAGTAACTCTAGTAATACCTATATAATATATATATATATATATATATATATATATATATATATATATATATATATATATATATATATATATATATATATATATATATATATATATATATATATATATATATATATATATTTATATATATATATGCAGTTCCGCCGGCCATTATTATAATGCAATATCTAACATCTGTTAATATAGTAAACTTGGAATTGGTGATAGGATTTGACCCCGGGTGTTGTAAAAGGTAGCTTTGGTGGCAGTGTTGGAGAAGGTGACAACGATCATGAGGTGAAATGGGAGAGTTAGGAGGGGAAGAGATTGTAACAATGCTAAGTGTTTTGCACTGTTTCATGTTATAATTGTGAGTTGCGTATGTGTGCGGGATTGATGGAGAGTGTGGTTGTAGTGGGTGAGGCAGAGTGAGGTGTTGACTAGCTATAATCTGCTGACAAGTGTTATGACCCCAGGTAGCCTGAAGAACGAGTCTACCTATCAGAGAGTTATTCCACATACAAGACCTAATTGAGAGGTCAGAGAAAAGATTATAATATATTATATATTATATATATAATATATGGGCTTACGAGAGTGATGCAGAGGCTCAACAGAGGGATGTAGAGGCGCAGGAGAGTGATGCAGAAGCTGAAGAGAGTGATGCAGAGGCTCAAGAGAGTGATGCAGAGGCCTAGGAGAATGATGCAGCGGCTCAAGAGAGTGATTCAGAGGCTTATGCGAGTGATGCAGAGGCTTAAGAGAGTGATGCAGAGGCTTAAGAGAGGGATGCAGAGGATGAAGAGAATGATGCAGAGGCTCAATGGATTAATGCAGGGGCCCAGGAGAGTGATGCAGATGCTCAGGAGAGGGATGCAGAGGATGAAGAGAGTGATGCAGAGGCTCAAGAGAGTGAGGCAGAGGCTCAAGAGAGGGATGTTGAGGCTCAAGCGAGTGATGCAGAAGCTCAATAGAGTGATGCAGAGGCTTAAGAGAGTATTGCAGAGGCCTAATAGAGGGGATGCAGAGCCTCAAGAGAGTGATGCAGAGGCTCAAGAGAGGGATGCAGAGGCTCAAGAGAGTGATAAAGAGGCTTAGGAGAATGATGCAGAGGCTCAAGAGAGGGATGCAGAGATTGATGAGAGTGAAGAAGAGGCTCATGAGAGTGATCCAGAGGCTTAAGAGAGGGATGCCGAGGCTCAAGAGAGTGATGCAGAGGCTTAAGAGAGTGTTGTAGAGGCTTAAGAGAGGGATGCAGGGGCTCAAGGAGAGGGATGCAGTGGCTCAAGAGTGTGATGCAGAGGCTGAAGAGAGAGATGCAGAGGCTTAAGAGAGTGATGCAGAGGCTCAAGAGAGTGATGCAGAGGCTCAAGAGAATGATGTAGAGGCTTAAGAGAGGGATGCAGAGGCTCAAGAGAATGATGCTAAGGCTCAAGAGAGTGATGCAGAGGACGAAGAGAGTGATCCAGAGGCTTAAGAAAGGGATGACGAGGCTCAGGAGAGTGATGCAGAGGCTCAAGAGAGTGATGCTGAGGCTTAAGAGAGTGAAGCAGAGACTCAAGTGAGTGATGCTGAGGCTTAAGAGAGTGATGCAGAGGGTCAAGAGAGGGATGCAGAGATTGAAGAGAGTGATGCAGAGGCTCAAGAGAGTGATCCAGAGGTTTACGAGAGGGATGCCGAGGCTCAAACGAGTGATGCAGAGGCTCAAGAGAGTGATGCTGAGGCTTACGAGAGTGATGCAGAGACTCAAGAGACGGATGCAGAGGCTCACGAGAGTGATGCAGAGGCTCAAGAGAGTGATGCAGAGGATCAAGAGAGTGATCCAGAGATTTAAGAGAGGGATGCCGAGGCTCAAGAGAATGATGCAGAGGCTCAAGAGAGTGATGCTGAGGCTTACGAGAGTGATGCAGAGGCTCAGGAGAGTGATGCAGAGGCTCAAGTGAGTGATGCAGAGGCTCAAGAGAGTGATGCAGAGGATCAAGAGAGTGATGCAGAGGCTCAAGAGTGATGCAGAGGATCAAGAGAGTGAAGCAGAGGCTCTAGAGAAAGATGCAGAGGCTTAAGAGAGTGATGCAAAGGCTCAAGAGAGGGATGCAGAACCTCATGAGAGGGATGCAGAGGCTTAAAAAAGTGATGCAGAGGCTCAAAATATGGATGCAGAGGCTTAAGAGGGTGATTCAGAGGCTCAAGAGAGTGATGCAGAGGCTCAAGAGAGGGATGCAGAGGCTGAGGAGAGTGATTCAGAGACTCATGAGAGTGATGCAGAGGCTCAAGCGAGGGATGCAGAGGCTCAAGAGAGTGGTGCAGAGGCTTACGAGAGTGATGCAGAGGCTCAACAGAGGGATGTAGAGGCGCAGGAGAGTGATGCAGAAGCTGAAGAGAGTGATGCAGAGGCTCAAGAGAGTGATGCAGAGGATGAAGAGAGTGATGCAGAGGCTCAATGGATTAATGCAGGGGCCCAGGAGAGTGATGCAGATGCTCAGGAGAGGGATGCAGAGGATGAAGAGAGTAATGCAGAGGCTCAAGAGAGTGAGGCAGATGCTCAAGACAGGGATGTAGAGGCTCAAACGAGTGATGCAGAAGCTCAATAGAGTGATGCAGAGGCTTAAGAGAGTATTGCAGAGGCCTAATAGAGGGGATGCAGAGCTTCAAGAGAGTGATGCAGAGGCTCAAGAGAGTGATGCAGAGGCTCAAGAGAGTGATGCAGAGGCTTAAGAGAGGGATGCAGAGGTTCAAGAGAGGGATGCAGAGGCTTAAGAGCTGGAGGCAGGGCCTCAAGAGAGGAATGCAGAGGCTCAGCAGAGGGATGCGGAGGCTCTTGAGAGTGATGCAGAGGCTCAAGAGAGGGATGCAGGAGTTCAAGGGAGGGATGCAGAGGATGAACAGAGGGATGCTGAGGATTAAGAGAGTGATGCAGAGACTCAAGAGAGTGATGCAGAGACTCAAGAGAGTGATGCAGAGGCTTAAGAGAGTGATGCAGAGGCTTGAGAGAGTGATGCAGAGGATTAAGAGAAGGAAGAATAGACTTAAGTGAGTGATGCAGAGGCTTAGGAAAGTGAGGCAGAGGCTTAAGAGAGTGATGCAGAGGCTCAAGAGAGTGATGCAGAGGATCAAGAGAGTGATGCAGAGGCTCGATAGAGTGATGCAGAAGCTCAAGAGAGGGATTCAGAGGCTCAAGAGAGGGATTCATAGGCTTAAGAGAGTGATGAAGAGGCTGAAGATAGTGTTGCAGAGGCATAATTGAGGGATGCAGAGGCTCAAGAGAGGGATGCAGAGGCGGAGGAGAGTAATTCAGAGACTCAAGAGAGTGATGCAGAGGCTCAAGCGAGTGATGCAGAAGCTCAATAGAGTAATGCAGAGGCTTAAGAGAGTATTGCAGAGGCCTAATAGAGGGGATGCAGAGCCTCAAGAGAGTGATGCAGAGGCTCAAGAGAGGGATGCAGAGGCTCAAGAGAGTGATGAAGAGGCTTAGGAGAATGATGCAGAGGCTCAAGAGAGGGATGCAGAGATTGATGAGAGTGATGAAGAGGCTCATGAGAGTGATCCAGAGGCTTAAGAGAGGGATGCCGAGGCTCAAGAGAGTGATGCAGAGGCTTAAGAGAATGTTGTAGAGGCTTAAGAGAGGGATGCAGGGGCTCAAGAGAGGGATGCAGAGGCTCAAGAGTGTGATGCAGAGGCTGAAGAGAGAGATGCAGAGCCTTAAGAGAGTGATGCAGAGGCTCAAGAGAGTGATGCTGAGGCTCAAGAGAATGATGTAGCGGCTTAAGAGAGGGATGCAGAGGCTCAAGAGAATGATGCTAAGGCTCAAGAGAGTGATGCAGAGAACGAAGAGAGTGATCCAGAGGCTTAAGAAAGGGATGACGAGGCTCAAGAGAGTGATGCAGAGGCTCAAGAGAGTGATGCTGAGGCTTAAGAGAGTGAAGCAGAGACTCAAGAGAGTGATGCTGAGGCTTAAGAGAGTGATGCAGAGGGTCAAGAGAGGGATGCAGACATTGAAGAGAGTGATGCAGAGGCTTAAGAGAGTGATCCAGAGGTTTAAGAGAGGGATGCCGTGGCTCAAACGAGTGATGCAGAGGCTCAAGAGAGTGATGCTGAGGCTTACGAGAGTGATGCAGAGACTCAAGAGACGGATGCAGAGGCTCACGGGAGTGATGCAGAGGCTCACGAGAGTGATGCAGAGGATCAAGAGAGTGATCCAGAGGTTTAAGAGAGGGATGCCGAGGCTCAAGAGAGTGATGCAGATGCTCAAGAGAGTGATGCTGAGGCTTACGAGAGTGATGCAGAGGCTCAAGAGAGTGATGCAGAGGCTCAATAGAGTGATGCAGAGGCTCAAGAGAGTGATGCAGAGGATCAAGAGAGTGATGCAGAGGCTCAAGAGTGTTTCAGAGGATCAAGAGAGTGAAGCAGAGGCTCTAGAGAGTGAGGCAGAGGCTTAAGAGAGTGATGCAAAGGCTCAAGAGAGGGATGCAGAACCTCATGAGAGGGATGCAGAAGCTTAAAAAAGTGATGCAGAGGCTCAAAATATGGATGCAGAGGCTTAAGAGGGTGATGCAGAGGCTCAAGAGAGTGATGCAGAGGCTCAAGAGAGGGATGCAGAGGCTGAGGAGAGTGATTCAGAGACTCAAGAGAGTGATGCAGAGGCTCAAGAGAGGATGCAGAGGCTCAAGAGAGTGGTGCAGAGGCTTACGAGAGTGATGCAGAGGCTCAACAGAGGGATGTAGAGGCGCAGGAGAGTGATGCAGAAGCTGAAGAGAGTGATGCAGAGGCTCAAGAGAGTGATGCAGAGGCCTAGGAGAATGATGCAGAGGCTCAAGAGAGTGATTCAGGGGCTTATGCGAGTGATGCAGAGGCTTAAGAGAGTGATGCAGAGGCTTAAGAGAGGGATGCAGAGGATGAAGAGAGTGATGCAGAGGCTCAAGAGAGTAAGGCAGAGGCTCAATGGATTAATGCAGGGGCCCAGGAGAGTGATGCAGATGCTCAGGAGAGGGATGCAGAGGATGAAGAGAGTGATGCAGAGGCTCAAGAGAGTAAGGCAGAGGCTCAAGAGAGGGATGAAGAGGCTCAAGCGAGTGATGCAGAAGCTCAATAGAGTGATGCAGAGGCTTAAGAGAGTATTGCAGAGGCCTAATAGAGGGGATGCAGAGCCTCAAGAGAGTGATGCAGAGGCTCAAGAGAGTGATGCAGAGGCTCAAGAGAGTGATGTAGAGGCTTAAGAGAGGGATGCAGAGGTTCAAGAGAGGGATGCAGAGGCTTAAGAGCTGGAGGCAGGGCCTCAAGAGTGGAATGCAGTGGCTCAACAGAGGGATGCGGAGGCTCTTGAGAGTGATGCAGAGGCTCAAGAGAGGGATGCAAGAGTTCAAGGGAGGGATGCAGAGGATGAACAGAGGGATGCTGAGGATTAAGAGAGTGATGCAGAGGCTTGAGAGAGTGATGCAGAGGATTAAGAGAAGGAAGAATAGACTTAAGTGAGTGATGCAGAGGCTTAAGAAAGTGAGGCAGAGGCTTAAGAGAGTGATGCAGAGGCTCAAGAGAGTAATGCAGAGGATCAAGAGAGTGATGCAGAGGCTCGATAGAGTGATGCAGAAGCTCAAGAGAGGGATTCAGAGGCTCAAGAGAGGGATTCATAGGCTTAAGAGAGTGATACCGAGGCTGAAGAGAGTGTTGCAGAGGCTCAAGAGAGGGATGCAGAGGCTCACGAGAGTAATGCAGAGACTCAAGAGAGTTATGCAGAGGCTCAAGAGAGTGATGCTGAGGCTTACGAGAGAGATGCAGAGGCTCATGAGAGGGATGCAGAGGCTTAACAGAGTGATGCCAGGGCTCAAGAGAAGGATGCGAGGCTCATGAGAGAGATGCAGGAGTTCAAGAGAGGGATGCAGAGGCTCAAGAAAGGGATGCAGAGGCTTAAGAAAGTGATGCAGAGGCTCAAAATAGGGATGAAGAGGCTTAAGAGGGTGATGCAGAGGCTCAAGAGAGTGACGCAGAGGCTCAAGAGATTGATGCAGGGGCCCAAAAGATTGATGCAGATGCTCAAGAGAGTGAGGCAGAGACTCAGGAGAGGGATGTAAAGGCTAGAGCGAAGGATGTAGAAGCTCAATAGAGTGATGCAGAGGCTTAAGATAGTATTGCAGAGGCTTAATAGAGGGGATGCAGAGGCTCAAGAGAGTGATGCAGAGGCTCAAGAGAGTGATGCAGAGGCTTAAAAGAGGGATGCAGAGGTTCAAGAGAAGGATGCAGAGGCTTAAGAGCTGGAGGTAGGGGCTCAAGAGAGGGATGCAGAGGCTCAAGCGAGGGATGCAGAGGCTCTTTAGAGTGATGCAGAGGCTCAAGAAAGGGATGCAGAAGCTTAAGAGAGTGTTCCAAAGGCTCAAGAGAGGGATGCAGAGGCTCATGAGAGGGATGCAGGACTTCAAGGGGGGGATGCAGAGGATGAACAGAGCAATGCTGAGGATTAGGAGACTGGTGCAGAGACTCAAGAGAGTGATGCAGAGTCTTAAGAGAGTGATGCAGGGGCTTGAGTGAAACAGAGGATCAAATGAAGGAAGAATAGGCTTAAGTGAGTGATGCAGAGGCTTAAGAGAGTGAGGCAGAGGCTTAAGAGAGTGATGCAGATGCTCAAGAGAGAAATGCAGAGGATCAAGAGAGTGATGCAGAGGCTCGATAGAGTGATGCAGAAGCTCCAGAGAGGGATTCAGAGGTTCAAGAGAGGGATTCAGAGGCTTAAGAGAGTGATGCAGAGGCTGAAGAGAGTGTTGCAGAGGCCCAAGAGAGCGATGGAGAGGCTCAAGAGAGTGATGCAGAGGCTCAAGAGAGTGATGCAGAGGATCAAGAGAGTGATGCCGAGGATCATGAGTGTGATGCAGAGGCTCAAGAGAGTGATGCAGAGGATCATGAATGTGATGCAGAGGCTCATAAGAGTGACGCAGAGGATCAAGAAAGGGAAGCAGAGGCTTAAGAGAGTGATGCAGAGGCCGACGAGAGTGATGCAGAGGCTTAAGAGAGTGATGCAGAGGCTCAAGAGAGAGAAGCAGAGGCTCAAGAGAGTGATGCAGAGGCTAAAAAGAGTTATGCAGAGGCACAAGAGACTAATGCAGAGGCTTATGACAGTGATGCAGAAAATCAAGTGAGGGATGCAGAGGCTTAAGAGAGTGATGCAGAGGCTGAAGAGAGTGTTGCAGAGGCTTAAGAGATTGATGCAGAGGCTCAAGAGATTGATGCAGAGGCTCAAGAGACTGATGCAGAGGCTCAATAGAGTGATGCAGAGGCTCAAGAAAGTGATGCAGAGGCTCAAGAGAGTGATGCAGATGCTTAAGACAGGGATGCAGAGGCTCAAGAGAGTGATGCAGAGGCTCAAGAGAGTGATGCAGAGGCTCAATAGAGTGATGCAGAGGCTCAAGAGAGTGATGCAAAGGCTCAAGAGAATGATGTAGAGGCTTAAGAGAGGGATGCAGAGGCTCAAGAGAATGATGCTAAGGCTCAAGAGAGTGATGCAGAGTACGAAGAGAGTGATCCAGAGGCTTAAGAAAGGAATGACGAGGCTCAAGAGAGTGATGCAGAGGCTCAAGAGAGTGATGCTGAGGCTTAAGAGAGTGAAGCAGAGACTCAAGAGAGTGATGCTGAGGCTTAAGAGAGTGATGCAGAGGGTCAAGAGAGGGATGCAGAGATTGAAGAGAGTGATGCAGAGGCTCAAGAGAGTGATCCAGAGGTTTAAGAGAGGGATGCCGAGGCTCAAACGAGTGATGCAGAGGCTCAAGAGAGTGATGCTGAGGCTTACGAGAGTGATGCAGAGACTCAAGAGACGGATGCAGAGGCTCACGGGAGTGATGCAGAGGCTCACGAGAGTGATGCAGAGGATCAAGAGAGTGATCCAGAGGTTTAAGAGAGGGATGCCGAGGCTCAAGAGAGTGATGCAGATGCTCAAGAGAGTGATGCTGAGGCTTACGAGAGTGATGCAGAGGCTCAAGAGAGTGATGCAGAGGCTCAATAGAGTGATGCAGAGGCTCAAGAGAGTGATGCAGAGGATCAAGAGAGTGATGCAGAGGCTCAAGAGTGTTTCAGAGGATCAAGAGAGTGAAGCAGAGGCTCTAGAGAGTGAGGCAGAGGCTTAAGAGAGTGATGCAAAGGCTCAAGAGAGGGATGCAGAACCTCATGAGAGGGATGCAGAGGCTTAAAAAAGTGATGCAGAGGCTCAAAATATGGATGCAGAGGCTTAAGAGGGTGATGCAGAGGCTCAAGAGAGTGATGCAGAGGCTCAAGAGAGGGATGCAGAGGCTGAGGAGAGTGATTCAGAGACTCAAGAGAGTGATGCAGAGGCTCAAGAGAGGATGCAGAGGCTCAAGAGAGTGGTGCAGAGGCTTACGAGAGTGATGCAGAGGCTCAACAGAGGGATGTAGAGGCGCAGGAGAGTGATGCAGAAGCTGAAGAGAGTGATGCAGAGGCTCAAGAGAGTGATGCAGAGGCCTAGGAGAATGATGCAGAGGCTCAAGAGAGTGATTCAGAGGCTTATGCGAGTGATGCAGAGGCTTAAGAGAGTGATGCAGAGGCTTAAGAGAGGGATGCAGAGGATGAAGAGAGTGATGCAGAGGCTCAAGAGAGTAAGGCAGAGGCTCAATGGATTAATGCAGGGGCCCAGGAGAGTGATGCAGATGCTCAGGAGAGGGATGCAGAGGATGAAGAGAGTGATGCAGAGGCTCAAGAGAGTAAGGCAGAGGCTCAAGAGAGGGATGAAGAGGCTCAAGCGAGTGATGCAGAAGCTCAATAGAGTGATGCAGAGGCTTAAGAGAGTATTGCAGAGGCCTAATAGAGGGGATGCAGAGCCTCAAGAGAGTGATGCAGAGGCTCAAGAGAGTGATGCAGAGGCTCAAGAGATTGATGCAGAGGCTTAAGAGAGGGATGCAGAGGTTCAAGAGAGGGATGCAGAGGCTTAAGAGCTGGAGGCAGGGCCTCAAGAGTGGGATGCAGTGGCTCAACAGAGGGATGCGGAGGCTCTTGAGAGTGATGCAGAGGCTCAAGAGAGGGATGCAAGAGTTCAAGGGAGGGATGCAGAGGATGAACAGAGGGATGCTGAGGATTAAGAGAGTGATGCAGAGGCTTGAGAGAGTGATGCAGAGGATTAAGAGAAGGAAGAATAGTCTTAAGTGAGTGATGCAGAGGCTTAAGAAAGTGAGGCAGAGGCTTAAGAGAGTGATGCAGAGGCTCAAGAGAGTAATGCAGAGGATCAAGAGAGTGATGCAGAGGCTCGATAGAGTGATGCAGAAGCTCAAGAGAGGGATTCAGAGGCTCAAGAGAGGGATTCATAGGCTTAAGAGAGTGATACCGAGGCTGAAGAGAGTGTTGCAGAGGCTCAAGAGAGGGATGCAGAGGCTCACGAGAGTAATGCAGAGACTCAAGAGAGTTATGCAGAGGCTCAAGAGAGTGATGCTGAGGCTTACGAGAGAGATGCAGAGGCTCATGAGAGGGATGCAGAGGCTTAACAGAGTGATGCCAGGGCTCAAGAGAAGGATGCGAGGCTCATGAGAGAGATGCAGGAGTTCAAGAGAGGGATGCAGAGGCTCAAGAAAGGGATGCAGAGGCTTAAGAAAGTGATGCAGAGGCTCAAAATAGGGATGAAGAGGCTTAAGAGGGTGATGCAGAGGCTCAAGAGAGTGACGCAGAGGCTCAAGAGATTGATGCAGGGGCCCAAAAGATTGATGCAGATGCTCAAGAGAGTGAGGCAGAGACTCAGGAGAGGGATGTAAAGGCTAGAGCGAAGGATGTAGAAGCTCAATAGAGTGATGCAGAGGCTTAAGATAGTATTGCAGAGGCTTAATAGAGGGGATGCAGAGGCTCAAGAGAGTGATGCAGAGGCTCAAGAGAGTGATGCAGAGGCTTAAAAGAGGGATGCAGAGGTTCAAGAGAAGGATGCAGAGGCTTAAGAGCTGGAGGTAGGGGCTCAAGAGAGGGATGCAGAGGCTCAAGCGAGGGATGCAGAGGCTCTTTAGAGTGATGCAGAGGCTCAAGAAAGGGATGCAGAAGCTTAAGAGAGTGTTCCAAAGGCTCAAGAGAGGGATGCAGAGGCTCATGAGAGGGATGCAGGACTTCAAGGGGGGATGCAGAGGATGAACAGAGCAATGCTGAGGATTAGGAGACTGGTGCAGAGACTCAAGAGAGTGATGCAGAGTCTTAAGAGAGTGATGCAGGGGCTTGAGTGAAACAGAGGATCAAATGAAGGAAGAATAGGCTTAAGTGAGTGATGCAGAGGCTTAAGAGAGTGAGGCAGAGGCTTAAGAGAGTGATGCAGATGCTCAAGAGAGAAATGCAGAGGATCAAGAGAGTGATGCAGAGGCTCGATAGAGTGATGCAGAAGCTCCAGAGAGGGATTCAGAGGTTCAAGAGAGGGATTCAGAGGCTTAAGAGAGTGATGCAGAGGCTGAAGAGAGTGTTGCAGAGGCCCAAGAGAGCGATGGAGAGGCTCAAGAGAGTGATGCAGAGGCTCAAGAGAGTGATGCAGAGGATCAAGAGAGTGATGCCGAGGATCATGAGTGTGATGCAGAGGCTCAAGAGAGTGATGCAGAGGATCATGAATGTGATGCAGAGGCTCATAAGAGTGACGCAGAGGATCAAGAAAGGGAAGCAGAGGCTTAAGAGAGTGATGCAGAGGCCGACGAGAGTGATGCAGAGGCTTAAGAGAGTGATGCAGAGGCTCAAGAGAGAGAAGCAGAGGCTCAAGAGAGTGATGCAGAGGCTAAAAAGAGTTATGCAGAGGCACAAGAGACTAATGCAGAGGCTTATGACAGTGATGCAGAAAATCAAGTGAGGGATGCAGAGGCTTAAGAGAGTGATGCAGAGGCTGAAGAGAGTGTTGCAGAGGCTTAAGAGATTGATGCAGAGGCTCAAGAGATTGATGCAGAGGCTCAAGAGACTGATGCAGAGGCTCAATAGAGTGATGCAGAGGCTCAAGAAAGTGATGCAGAGGCTCAAGAGAGTGATGCAGATGCTTAAGACAGGGATGCAGAGGCTCAAGAGAGTGATGCAGCGGCTCAAGAGAGTGATGCAGAGGCTCAATAGAGTGATGCAGAGGCTCAAGAGAGTGATGCAAAGGCTCAAGAGAATGATGTAGAGGCTTAAGAGAGGGATGCAGAGGCTCAAGAGAATGATGCTAAGGCTCAAGAGAGTGATGCAGAGTACGAAGAGAGTGATCCAGAGGCTTAAGAAAGGAATGACGAGGCTCAAGAGAGTGATGCAGAGGCTCAAGAGAGTGATGCTGAGGCTTAAGAGAGTGAAGCAGAGACTCAAGAGAGTGATGCTGAGGCTTAAGAGAGTGATGCAGAGGGTCAAGAGAGGGATGCAGAGATTGAAGAGAGTGATGCAGAGGCTCAAGAGAGTGATCCAGAGGTTTAAGAGAGGGATGCCGAGGCTCAAACGAGTGATGCAGAGGCTCAAGAGAGTGATGCTGAGGCTTACGAGAGTGATGCAGAGACTCAAGAGACGGATGCAGAGGCTCACGAGAGTGATGCAGAGGCTCACGAGAGTGATGCAGAGGATCAAGAGAGTGATCCAGAGGTTTAAGAGAGGGATGCCGAGGCTCAAGAGAGTGATGCAGAGGCTCAAAAGAGTGATGCTGAGGCTTACGAGAGTGATGCAGAGGCTCAAGAGAGTGATGCAGAGGCTCAAGAGAGTGATGCAGAGGCTTAAGAGAGTGATGCAAAGGCTCAAGAGAGGGATGCAGAACCTCATGAGAGGGATGCAGAGGCTTAAAAAAGTGATGCAGAGGCTCAAAATATGGATGCAGAGGCTTAAGAGGGTGATGCAGAGGCTCAAGAGAGTGATGCAGAGGCTCAAGAGAGGGATGCAGAGGCTGAGGAGAGTGATTCAGAGACTCAAGAGAGTGATGCAGAGGCTCAAGAGAGGGATGCAGAGGCTCAAGAGAGTGGTGCAGAGGCTTACGAGAGTGATGCAGAGGCTCAACAGAAGGATGTAGAGGTGCAGGAGAGTGATGCAGAAGCTGAAGAGAGTGATGCAGAGGCTCAAGAGAGTGATGCAGAGGCCTAGGAGAATGATGCAGAGGCTCAAGAGAGTGATTCAGAGGCTTATGCGAGTGATGCAGAGGCTTAAGAGAGTGATGCAGAGGCTTAAGAGAGGGATGCAGAGGATGAAGAGAGTGATGCAGAGGCTCAATGGATTAATGCAGGGGCCCAGGAGAGTGATGCAGATGCTCAGGAGAGGGATGCAGAGGATGAAGAGAGTGATGCAGAGGCTCAAGAGAGTAAGGCAGAGGCTCAAGAGAGGGATGTAGAGGCTCAAGCGAGTGATGCAGAAGCTCAATAGAGTGATGCAGAGGCTTAAGAGAGTATTGCAGAGGCCAAATAGAGGGGATGCAGAGCCTGAAGAGAGTGATGCAGAGGCTCAAGAGAGTGATGCAGAGGCTCAAGAGAGTGATGCAGAGGCTTAAGAGAGGGATGCAGAGGTTCAAGAGAGGGATGCAGAGGTTTAAGAGCTTCTAGGCAGGGCCTCAAGAGAGGGATGCAGAGGCTCATCAGAGGGATGCGGAGGCTCTTGAGAGTGATGCAGAGGCTCAAGAGAGGGATGCAGGAGTTCAAGGGAGGGATGCAGAGGATGAACATAGGGATGCTGAGGATTAAGAGAGTGATGCAGAGGCTTGAGAGAGTGATGCAGAGGATTAAGAGAAGGAAGAATAGACTTAAGTGAGTGATGCAGAGGCTTAAGAAAGTGAGGCAGAGGCTTAAGAGAGTGATGCAGAGGCTCAAGAGAGTGATGCAGAGGATCAAGAGAGTGATGCAGAGGATCATGAATGTGATGCAGAGGCTCATAAGAGTGACGCAGAGGATCAAGAAAGGGAAGCAGAGGCTTAAGAGAGTGATGCAGAGGCCGACGAGAGTGATGCAGAGGCTTAAGAGAGTGATGCAGAGGCTCAAGAGAGAGAAGCAGAGGCTCAAGAGAGTGATGCAGAGGCTAAAAAGAGTTATGCAGAGGCACAAGAGACTAATGCAGAGGCTTATGACAGTGATGCAGAAAATCAAGTGAGGGATGCAGAGGCTTAAGAGAGTGATGCAGAGGCTGAAGAGAGTGTTGCAGAGGCTTAAGAGATTGATGCAGAGGCTCAAGAGATTGATGCAGAGGCTCAAGAGACTGATGCAGAGGCTCAATAGAGTGATGCAGAGGCTCAAGAAAGTGATGCAGAGGCTCAAGAGAGTGATGCAGATGCTTAAGACAGGGATGCAGAGGCTCAAGAGAGTGATGCAGCGGCTCAAGAGAGTGATGCAGAGGCTCAATAGAGTGATGCAGAGGCTCAAGAGAGTGATGCAAAGGCTCAAGAGAATGATGTAGAGGCTTAAGAGAGGGATGCAGAGGCTCAAGAGAATGATGCTAAGGCTCAAGAGAGTGATGCAGAGTACGAAGAGAGTGATCCAGAGGCTTAAGAAAGGAATGACGTGGCTCAAGAGAGTGATGCAGAGGCTCAAGAGAGTGATGCTGAGGCTTAAGAGAGTGAAGCAGAGACTCAAGAGAGTGATGCTGAGGCTTAAGAGAGTGATGCAGAGGGTCAAGAGAGGGATGCAGAGATTGAAGAGAGTGATGCAGAGGCTCAAGAGAGTGATCCAGAGGTTTAAGAGAGGGATGCCGAGGCTCAAACGAGTGATGCAGAGGCTCAAGAGAGTGATGCTGAGGCTTACGAGAGTGATGCAGAGACTCAAGAGACGGATGCAGAGGCTCACGAGAGTGATGCAGAGGCTCACGAGAGTGATGCAGAGGATCAAGAGAGTGATCCAGAGGTTTAAGAGAGGGATGCCGAGGCTCAAGAGAGTGATGCAGAGGCTCAAAAGAGTGATGCTGAGGCTTACGAGAGTGATGCAGAGGCTCAAGAGAGTGATGCAGAGGCTCAAGAGAGTGATGCAGAGGCTTAAGAGAGTGATGCAAAGGCTCAAGAGAGGGATGCAGAACCTCATGAGAGGGATGCAGAGGCTTAAAAAAGTGATGCAGAGGCTCAAAATATGGATGCAGAGGCTTAAGAGGGTGATGCAGAGGCTCAAGAGAGTGATGCAGAGGCTCAAGAGAGGGATGCAGAGGCTGAGGAGAGTGATTCAGAGACTCAAGAGAGTGATGCAGAGGCTCAAGAGAGGGATGCAGAGGCTCAAGAGAGTGGTGCAGAGGCTTACGAGAGTGATGCAGAGGCTCAACAGAAGGATGTAGAGGCGCAGGAGAGTGATGCAGAAGCTGAAGAGAGTGATGCAGAGGCTCAAGAGAGTGATGCAGAGGCCTAGGAGAATGATGCAGAGGCTCAAGAGAGTGATTCAGAGGCTTATGCGAGTGATGCAGAGGCTTAAGAGAGTGATGCAGAGGCTTAAGAGAGGGATGCAGAGGATGAAGAGAGTGATGCAGAGGCTCAATGGATTAATGCAGGGGCCCAGGAGAGTGATGCAGATGCTCAGGAGAGGGATGCAGAGGATGAAGAGAGTGATGCAGAGGCTCAAGAGAGTAAGGCAGAGGCTCAAGAGAGGGATGTAGAGGCTCAAGCGAGTGATGCAGAAGCTCAATAGAGTGATGCAGAGGCTTAAGAGAGTATTGCAGAGGCCAAATAGAGGGGATGCAGAGCCTGAAGAGAGTGATGCAGAGGCTCAAGAGAGTGATGCAGAGGCTCAAGAGAGTGATGCAGAGGCTTAAGAGAGGGATGCAGAGGTTCAAGAGAGGGATGCAGAGGTTTAAGAGCTTCTAGGCAGGGCCTCAAGAGAGGGATGCAGAGGCTCATCAGAGGGATGCGGAGGCTCTTGAGAGTGATGCAGAGGCTCAAGAGAGGGATGCAGGAGTTCAAGGGAGGGATGCAGAGGATGAACATAGGGATGCTGAGGATTAAGAGAGTGATGCAGAGGCTTGAGAGAGTGATGCAGAGGATTAAGAGAAGGAAGAATAGACTTAAGTGAGTGATGCAGAGGCTTAAGAAAGTGAGGCAGAGGCTTAAGAGAGTGATGCAGAGGCTCAAGAGAGTGATGCAGAGGATCAAGAGAGTGATGCAGAGGCTCGATAGAGTGATGCAGAAGCTCAAGAGAGGGATTCAGAGGCTCAAGAGAGGGATTCATAGGCTTAAGAGAGTGATACCGAGGCTGAAGAGAGTGTTGCAGAGGCTCAAGAGAGGGATGCAGAGGCTCACGAGAGTAATGCAGAGACTCAAGAGAGTTATGCAGAGGCTCAAGAGAGTGATGCAGAGGCTTACGGGAGAGATGCAGAGGCTCATGAGAGGGATGCAGAGGATTAACAGAGTGATGCCCTGGCTCAAGAGAAGGATGCAAGGCTCATGAGTGAGATGCAGGAGTTCAAGAGAGGGATGCAGAGGCTCAAGAAAGGGATGCAGAGGCTTAAGAAAGTGATGCAGAAGCTCAAAATAGGGATGAAGAGGCTTAAGAGCGTGATGCAGAGGCTCAAGAGAGTGACGCAGAGGCTCAAGAGATTGATGCAGGGGCCCAAAAGATTGATGCAGATGCTCAGGAGAGTGAGGTAGAGGCTCAGGAGAGGGATGTAAAGGCTCAAGCGAAGGATGTAGAAGCTCAATAGAGTGATGCAGAGGCTTAAGAGAGTATTGCAGAGGCTTAATAGAGGGGATGCAGAGGCTCAAGAGAGTGATGCAGAGGCCCAAGAGAGTGATGCAGAGGCTTAAGTGAGGGATGCAGAGGTTCAAGAGAAGGATGCAGAGGCTTTAGAGCTGGAGTTAGGGGCTCAAGAGAGGGATGCAGAGGCTCAAGCGAGGGATGCAGAGGCTCTTTAGAGTGATGCAGAGGCTCAAGAAAGGGATGCAGAAGCTTAAGAGAGTGTTCCAAAGGCTCTAGAGAGGGATGCAGAGGCTCATGAGAGGGATGCAGGACTTCAAGGGGGGGATGCAGAGGATGAACAGAGCAATGCTGAGGATTAGGAGACTGGTGCAGAGACTCAAGAGAGTGATGCAGAGTCTTAAGAGAGTGATGCAGGGGCTTGAGTGAAACAGAGGATCAAATGAAGGAAGAATAGGCTTAAGTGAGTGATGCAGAGGCTTAAGAGAGTGAGGCAGAGGCTTAAGAGAGTGATGCAGATGCTCAAGAGAGAAATGCAGAGGATCAAGAGAGTGATGCAGAGGCTCGATAGAGTGATGCAGAAGCTCCAGAGAGGGATTCAGAGGTTCAAGAGAGGGATTCAGAGGCTTAAGAGAGTGATGCAGAGGCTGAAGAGAGTGTTGCAGAGGCCCAAGAGAGCGATGGAGAGGCTCAAGAGAGTGATGCAGAAGCTCATGAGAGTGATGCAGAGGCTCCAGAGAGTGATGCACAGGCTCAAGAGAGTGATGCAGAGGCTCAAGAGAGTGATGCAGAGGATCAAGTGAGTGATGCCGAGGATCATGAGTGTGATGCAGAGGCTCAAGAGAGTGATGCAGAGGATGATGAATGTGATGCAGAGGCTCATAAGAGTGACGCAGAAGATCAAGAAAGGGAAGCAGAGGCTTAAGAGAGTGATGCAGAGGCCGACGAGAGTGATGCAGAGGCTTAAGAAAGTGATGCAGAGGCTCAAGAGAGAGAAGCAGAGGCTCAAGAGAGTGATGCAGAGGCTAAAAAGAGTTATGCAGAGGCACAAGAGACTGATGCAGAGGCTTATGAGAGTGATGCAGAAAATCAAGTGAGGGATGCAGAGGCTTAAGAGAGTGATGCAGAGGCTGAAGAGAGTGTTGCAGAGGCTTAAGAGATTGATGCAGAGGCTCAAGAGATTGATGCAGAGGCTCAAGAGACTGATGCAGAGGCTCAATAGAGTGATGCAGAGGCTCAAGAAAGTGATGCAGAGGCTCAAGAGAGTGATGCAGATGCTTAAGACAGGGATGCAGAGGCTCAAGAGAGTGATGCAGAGGCTCAAGAGAGTGATGCAGAGGCTCAACAGAGTGATGCAGAGGCTCAACAGAGTGATGCAGTGGCTCAAGAGAGGGATGCAGAGGCTTAAGAGAGTGATGCAGAGGCTCAAGAGAGTGATGCAGAGGCGTAAGAGAGGGATGCCGAGGCTCAAGAGAGTGAAGCAGAGGCTCAAGAGAAGGATGCTTAGGCACAAGAGAAAGATGTAGAGGCTAAAAAGAGTTATGCAGAGGCTCAAGAAAGTGATGCGGAAGCTTACGAGAATGATACAGCGGATCAAGACAGGGATGCAGAGGCTTAAGAGAGGGATGCAGAGGCTGAAGAGAATGATGCAGAGGCTTAAAAGAGGGATGCAGAGGCTGAAGAGAGTGATGCAGAGGCTTAAAAAAGTGATACAGAGGCTCAGGGGAGTGATGCAGAGGCTCAGGAGATTGATGCAGAGGTTGAAGAGAATGATGCAGAGGCTTAAGTGAGTGATGCAGAGGCATAAGAGAGGGATGCAGAGGCTCAAGAGAGTGATGCAGATGCTCAAGAGAGAGATGCAGAGGCTTAAGAGAGTGATGCAGAGGCTCAAGAAAGTGATGCAGCGGCTCAAAAGAATGATGTAGAGGCTTAAAAAAGGGATGCAGAGGCTCAAGAGAATGATGCAGAGACTCAAGAGAGTGATGCAGAGGATGAAGAGAGGGATGCAGAGGCTTAAGAGAGTGATGAAAAGACTCAAGAGAGGGATGCAGAGGCTCAAGAGAGTGATGCAGAGGCTCCAGAGAGTGATGCAGAGGCTCTAGAGAGTGATGCAGATGCTCAACAGAGGGATGTAGAGGCTCAAGAGTGTGATGCAGAGGCTCAAGAGAGTGATGCAGAGGCCTAGGAGAATGATGCAGTGGCTCAAGAGAAGGATGCAGAGGCTAAAGAAAGTGATGCAGAGGCGCAAAAGTGAGATGCAGCGGCTCAAGAGAGTGATTCAAAGGCTTACGAGAGTGATGCAGATTCTTAAGAGAGTGATGCAGAGGCTTAAGAGAGGGATGCAGGGGCTCAAGAGAGGGATGCAGAGGCTCAAGAGAGTGATGCAGGGGCCCAAGAGAGTGATGCAGATGCTCAAGGGGGGATGCAGAGGATGAGGAGAGTGATGCAGAGGCTCAAGAGAGTGATGCAGAAGCTTAAGGAAGGGATGCAGAGGCTCAAGAAAGGAATGCAGAGGCTCAAGAGAGTGATGCAGTGGCTGAAGAGAGAGATGCAGAGGCTTAAGAGAGTGATGTAGAGGGTAAACAGAGTGATGCAGAGGCTCAAGTGAATGATGTAAAGGCTTAAGAGAGGGATACAGAGGCTCAAGAGAATGATGCAGAGGCTCAAGAGAGTGATGCAGAGGCTGAAGAGAGAGATGCAGAGGCTTAAGAGAGTGATGTAGAGGCAAAAGAGAGTGATGCAAAGGCTCAAGTGAATGAGGTAAAGGCTTAAGAGAGGGATGCAGAGGCTCAAGAGAATAACGCAGAGGCTCAAGAGAGTGATGAAGAGGAGGAACAGAGAGATGCAGAGGATTAAGAGAGTGATGCAGAGACTCAAGAGAGTGATGCAGAGGCTTAAGAGAGTGATGCAGAGGCTTAAGAGAGTGATGCAGAGGGTCAAGAGAGGGATGAAGAGGCTTAGGAGAGTGATGCAGAGGCTTAAGAGAGTGAGGCAGAGGCTTAAGAGAGTGATGCAGAGGCTCAAGAGAGTGATGCAGAGGATCAAGAAAGTGATGCAGAGGCTCGAAAGAGTAATGCAAAGGCTAAAGAGAGGGATTCAGAGGGTCAAGAGAGGGATTCATAGGCTTAAGAGAGTGATGCTGAGGCTGAAGAGAGTGTTGCAGAGGCTCAAGAGAGGGATGCAGAGGCTCAAGAGAGTGATGCAGAGACTCAGGAGAGTTATGCAGAGGCTCAAGAGAGTGATGCAGAGGATTACGAGAGAGATGCAGAGGCTCAAGAGAGGGAAGCACAGGCTTAACTGAGTGATGCAAAGACTCAAGAGAAGGCTGCGAGGCTCATGTGAGGGATGCAGGAGTTCAAGAGAGGGATGCAGAGGCTCAAGAAAGGGATGCAGAGGCTTAAGAAAGTGATGCAGAGGCTCAAAATAGGGATGCAGAGGCTTAAGAGGGTGATGCAGAGGCTCAAGAGAGTGATGCAGAGGCTCAAGAAATTGATGCAGGGGCCCAGAAGAGTGATGCAGATGCTCAAGAGATGGATGCAGAGGATGAAGAGAGTGATGTAGAGGCTCATACTGTTATCGTATATATAATGAATTAATACCCATAGACTGAACATTCACAAAAACGTGGAAAACGGCAAAATATTGCCAAATTCGATGATATTTTGTTTAAATCACATAAAGGAAAAGGAGATGATAAACGTCAAAATATTGCTAAATTCGATGATTTTTTGTTCAAAACAAAATGCAAGAAAACTTGCTTAAAATGCAATATTATGCGAAATTCTGAGATTTGAAGGCCAAATCACATATCGTGATACTACATGAAATAGTATCGAAATATTGGTAAAAATGAATATATATACGTAATATCAAACTACATGAAAAACGTGAAAAAAGTCACTATTTAACCATATTTGAGGATTTTAACTTCAAATCATAGAGCGAGGTTTAGTATTATTTAGATCCAAAAAAAGACATATGACAATGTTGTTTCCAATACAAATGATAAAAATCATTGTGTTTTCATTAGAATTAACAAAAAAAACCTGATTTTCCGTTTATATTACCGATGGAAGATGTACACGAAAACATCTGTATTCCGGCTGAAACGTCGATATTTTCAATAAAAACAGAACTTCTCCCCTTTTCAATATCTTACTCAGTATTTTAAAAAGAAACAAATAGTTGATTGAAAATGAAGTATTTAAGGTTATTATCTAATCAATTATGTGTTTGCATCATTTTTATCGTATATATAATGAATTAATACCCATAAACTGAAAATTCACAAAACGTGGAAAAACGGCAAAATATTGCCTAATTCGATGATATTTTGTTTAAATCACATAGAGGAAAAGGGGATGATAAACGTCAAAATATTGCTAAATTCAATGATTTTTCGCACGAAACAAAATGCAAGAAAACTTGCCTAAAATGCAATATTATGCGACATTCTGAGATTTGAAGGCCAAATCACATATTGTGATACTACATGAAATAGTATCGAAATATTTGTAAAAATGAATATATTTACGTAATATCAAACTACATGAAAAACGTGAAAAAGTCACTATTTTACCATATTTGAGGATTTAAACTTCAAATCATAGAGCGAGGTTTCGTATTATTTAGATCCAAGAAAAGACATTAGACAATGTTGTTTCCAATACAAATGATAAAAAACAATGTGTTTTCATTAGAATTAACTAAAATGTTCTTGATTTTCCGTTTATATTACCGATGGAAGATGTACACGAAAACCGCTCTATTCCGTCTGAAACGTCGATATATTCAACAAAAACAGAACTTCTCCCCTTATCAATATCATACTCAGTATCTTAACGAGAAACAAATAGTTGATTGAAAATGATGTATTTAAGGTTAATTTCTAATCAATTATGTGTTTGCTTCATTTTTATCGTATATATAATGAATTAATAACAATAAACTGAAAAATCACAAAAACGTAGAAAAACGGCAAAATATTGCCTAATTCGATGATAGTTTGTTTAAATCACATAAAGGAAAAGAGGATGATAAACGTCAAGATATTGGTAAATTCGATGATTTTTCGTCCGCAACAAAATGCAAGAAAACTTGCTTAAAATGCAATATTATGCGAAATTCTGAGATTTGAAGGCCAAATCACATATCGTGATACTACATGAAATAGTATCGAAATATTGGTAAAAATTAATGTATATACGTAATATCAAACTACATGAAAAACGTGAAAAAGTCACTATTTAACCATATTTGAGGATTTTAACTTTAAATCATAGAGCGAGGTTTCGTATTATTTATATAATCAATGTGTTTTCATTTGATTTAACAAAAAAAAACCTGATTTTCCGTTTATATTACCGATGGAAGATGTACACGAAAACATCTCTATTCCGGCTGAAACGTCGATATATTCAATAAAAACTGAACTTCTCCCCTTTTCAATATCTTACTCAGTATTTTAACGAGAAGCAAATAGTTGATTGAAAATGAAGTATTTAAGGTTATTATCTAATCATTTATGTGTTTGCATCATTTTTATCGTATATTTAATAAATTAATACCCATAAACTGAAAATTCACAAAACGTGGAAAAACGGCAAAATATTGCCTAATTCGATGATATTTTGTTTAAATCACATAGAGGAAAAGGGGATGATAAACGTCAAAATATTGCTAAATTCGGTGATTTTTCGTACGAAACAAAATGCAAGAAATCTTGCTTAAATTGCAATATTATGCGAAATTCTGAGATTTGAAGGCCAAATCACATATCGTGATACTACATGAAATAGTATCGAAATATTGGTAAAAATGAATATATTTACGTAATATCAAACTACATGAAAAACGTGAAAAAGTCACTATTATACCATGTTTGAAGATTTTAACTTCAAATCATAGAGCGAGGTTTCGTATTATTTAGATCCAAGAAAAGACATATGACAATGTTGTTTCCAATACAAATGATAAAAACAAATGTGTTTTCTTTAGAATTAACTAAAATGTTCCTGATTTTCCGTTTATATTACCGATGGAAGATGTACACGTAAAACCGCTCTAATCCGGCTGAAACGTCGATATATGCAATAAAAACCGAACTTCTCCCCTTTTCAATATCCTACTCAGTATTTTAACGAGAAACAAATGGTTGATTGAAAATGAAGTATTTTAGGTTAATTTCAAATCAATTATGTGTTTGCATAATTTTTATCGTATATTTAATGAATTAATAACAATAAACGGAAAATTCACAAAAATGTGGAAAAACGGCGAAATATTGCCTAATTCGATGATATATGTTTAAATCACATAAAGGAAAAGGGGATGATAAACGTCAAGATATTGCTAAATTCGATGATTTTTCGTCCGAAACAAAATGCAAGAAAACTTGCTTAAATTGCAATATTATGCTAAATTCTGAGATTTGAAGGCCAAATCACATATCGTGATACTACATGAAATAGTATCGAAATATTGGTAAAAATGAATATATTTACGTAATATCAAACTACATGAAAAACGTGAAAAAGTCACTATTTAACCATATTTGAAGATTTTAACTTCAAATCATAGAGCGAGGTTTCGTATTATTTAGATCCAAGAAAAGACATATGACAATGTTGTTTCCAATCCCTCTCTTGAGCCTCTGAATTCCTCAGAGGCTTAAGAGAGTGATGCAGAGGATCAAGAGAGGGAAGAAGAGGCTTAGGAGACTGATGCAGAGGCTTAAGAGAGTGATGCAGAGGCTCAAGAGAGTGATGCAGAGGATCAAGAAAGTGATGCAGAGGCTCGAGAGAGTAATGCAGAGGCTCAAGAGAGGGATTCAGAGGCTCAAGAGAGGGATTCATAGGCCTAAGAGAGTGATGCTGAGGCTGAAGAGAGTGTTGCAGAGGATCAAGAGAGGGATGCAGAGGATTACGAGAGAGATGCAGAGGCTCAAGAGAGGGAAGCACCGGCTTAACTGATTGATGCAAAGACTCAGTAGAAGGATGCGAGGCTCATGAGAGGGATGCAGGAGTTCAAGAGAGGGATGCAAAGTCTCAAGAAAGGGATGCAGAGGCATAAGAAAGTGATGTAGAGGCTCAAAATAGAGATGCAGAGGCTTAAGAGGGTGATGCAGAGGCTCAAGAGAGTGATGCAGAGGCTCAAGAAATTGATGCAGGGGCCCAGGAGAGTGATGCAGATGCTCAAGAGATGGATGCAGAGGATGAAGAGAGTGATGCAGAGGCTCATACTTTTATCGTATATATAATGAATTAGTACCCATAGACTGAAAATTCACAAAAACGTGAAAAACGGAAAAATATTGCCTAATTCGATGATATTTTGTTTAAATCACATAAAGGAAAAGCAGATGATAAACGTCAAAATATTGCTAAATTCGATGATTTTTCGTACGAAACAAAATGCAAGAAAACTGGCTTAAAATGCAATATTATGCGAAATTCTGAGATTTGAAGGCCAAATCACATATCGTGATACTACATGAAATAGTATCGAAATATTGCTAAAAATGAATATATTTACGTAATATCAAACTACATGAAAAACGTGAAAAAAGTCACTATTTTACCATATTTGGAGATTTTAACTTCAAATCATAGAGCGAGGTTTCGTTTTATTTACATCCAAGAAAAGACATCCCAGCAAACACAAATCATCTAGAAAACGTTTGTCTATCTCTTCCCATAGGCGTGGGAATGATTTGCATTGAGAATGGTGCAGGAGAGCCTTTGAGAAACTTTTAATAAAAAAATCCAAACACAAAGGTTTTATAATAAATTGTTTTTCTACAAGTTTTTTGTTCCTAATGTATTACAAATAGTTTTTACATGTTTAAATACAAAATTTATGGTGTTTTTTTGTAAAATTCATTAATAAATTGTGAATGATATATATTGGCTGAGTGAAACGTTCAAAATCCATTTTGTTATAATATGATCAGAAAAAAGTAGTTTTCCAAATTTTCTAAAAATCGCTCTTTTTAACACAATTTGACTCCTTATGCATTCCACTAAACACTAATATCATGTTTAAATATATAATTTATGTATTATTCCCTAAGATAATTTATATAAATTATAAAAGTTGCTGGAAAGTGGTGTGAAAGAATCTGAAAACGTTTTGTTGTCTTATATTGGCGTGTTCTTATTAACTAGAGTGAGTAAGAGTGAGCGAGAGTGGGTAAGAGTGAGTAAGAGTGACTGAAGGTGAGTGAGAGTGCCAGAGAGTGTGTAAGTGTGAGTAAAAGTGAGTGAGAGTGTGTAAGTGTGAGTAAGAGTGAGTATAAGTAAGAGTGACTGAGAGTGAGTAAGAGTGAGTGAGAGTAAGAGTGACAGAGTGAGTAAGAGTGATTGAGAGTTAGTGAGAGTTAGTGAGAGTAAGAGTGATTGGGAGTAAGAGTGATTGAGTGTAAGAGTGATTGAGAGTAAGAGTGATTGAGAGTAAGAGTGATTGGGAGTAAGAGTGATTGAGAGTAAGAGTGATTGGGGGTAAGAGTGATTGGGAGTAGGAGTAAGAGTGAGAGTAGGAGTAAGAATGAGAATAAGAGTGATTGAGAGTAAGAGTGAATAAGAGTATGAATGAGAGTAAGAGTGATTGAGAGTAAGAGTGATTGAGAGTAAGAGTGATTGAGAGTAAGAGTGATTGGGAGTAAGAGTGATTGGGAGTAAGAGTAAGAATGAGAATAAGAGTGATTGAGAGATAGAGTGATTGGGAGTAAGAGTAAGAGTAAGAATGAGAGTAGGAGTGATTGAGAGTAGGAGTGATTGGGAGTAAGAGTGATTGAGAGTAAGAGTAATTGAGAGTAAGAGTATGAGAGTAAGAGTGAGAGAGTGAGTATGAATGGGTAAGGGTGACTGAGAGTAAGAGTGACAGAGTAAGAGTGACAGAGTAAGAGTGACAGAGAGTAAGAGTGACAGAGAGTAAGAGTGACAGAGAGTAAGAGTGACAGAGAGTAAGAGTGACAGAGTAAGAGTAACAGAGTAAGAGTGACAGAGAGTAAGAGTGACAGAGAGTAAGAGTGACAGAGAGTAAGAGTGACAGAGTAAGAGTGACAGAGTAAGAATGACAGAGAGTAAGAGTGACAGAGAGTAAGAGTGACAGAGTAAGAGTGACAGAGTAAGAGCGAGTATGAGAGTGAGTAAGGATGACTGAGAGTAAGAGTGAGTAATAGTGCGTAAGAGTGATTGAGACGTGAGAGTGATTATGAGAGAGTTAAGAGTGTGAGGTGTGAGAGGGTAGCATGCCAGGAAAGCAGGATGTGTGGTCACAGATAGGCCTAGCCCTAGGCCTCGTGATGTCTAATGTTGGTTTTTATATATATGTTGGATTTTTTGTCCTGTTTCAAATTATATTTATTTAGCAGGAATGTAATAAGATATTGCACAGTATTAATGTGACAATAATATATGCATTATTTCCTTGATAATCAAACTTGTTGTTCAAAGATAATATACAATCTTTGAAGGAAACATTTTGAGAGGGGGAGCTGATGCCAACACTGCACTGGTGGAGTGAGAGACATATGGTTAGTTGTGCTCAGACCTTCAGTGGTGAAGGGTGTGTCCCAGCTGGCCGCCACCCGCCGCCACCACCCACCACCCACCACCACCCACCACCAGCCGCCATCAGCCGCCACCACCCACCACCACCCACCACCACCAGCCGCCACCACCCACCGCCGCCACCCGCCGCCACCACCCGCCGCCACCACCACCACCACCACCCACCACCGCCATCACCCACCACCGCCACCCGCCACCCGCCACCAGCCGCCACCACCCACCACCGCCACCACCAGCCGCCACCCGCCACCAGCCGCCACCACCGCCACCACCAGCCCTCACCCGCCACCAGCCGCCACCACCGCCACCCGCCGCCACTACCCACCACCACCAGCCGCCACCCACCACCGCCACCCACCACCAGCTGCCACCACCCACCACCAGCCGCCACCACCCACCACCGCCACTACCAGCCGCCACCCGCCACCACCAGCCACCATCAGCTGCCACCGCCACCGCCCGCCACCAGCCGCCACTGCCCGCCACCAGCTGCCACCAACACCAACCGCCACCACCGCCCGCCATCAGCCGCCACCGCCCGTTGCCACAGTCGCCACCGCCACCACCAGCCGCCATCACCGCCACCACCAGCCGCCATCACCGCCACCACCAGCCGCCATCACCGCCACCACCAGCCGCCATCACCGCCATCACCAGCCGCCATCAGCTGCCACTGCCACCAGCCGTCACCACTAGCCGCCAAAACCGCCACCAGCTGCCACCGCTCGCCACCACCGCCACCACCGCCCGCCACCAGCTGCCACCGCCCGCCACCAGCTGCCACCAACACCAACCGCCACCATCGCCCGCCACCAGCCGCCACCGCCAGCCGCCACCAGCCCCACCACCGCCGATCGCCACCACCCATCACAGCCGCCGCCGCCCGCCACCGCCCACCACTACCGCCCGCCACCACCGCCACCGCCGCCACTGTCCGCCACCGCCAGACACAGCCGCCACTGTCCGCCCGCTGCCATTGTCCGCCACAGCCGCCACTGTCCGCCCGCCGCCACTGTCCGCCACCGCCGCCACTGTCCGCCACCGCCACCACTGTCCGCCACCACTCTCCGCCACCGCCACCACTGTCCGCCCGCCGCCACTGTCCGCCACCGCCGCCACTGTCCGCCACCGCCACCACTATCCGCCACCGCCACCAGCCCCACCACCGCCGATCGCCACCACCCATCATAGCCGCCGCCGCCCGCCACCGCCCACCACTACCGCCCGCCACCACCGCCATCGCCGCCACTGTCCGCCACCGCCAGACACAGCCGCCACTGTCCGCCCGCTGCCACTGTCCGCCACAGCCGCCACTGTCCGCCCGCCGCCACTGTCCGCCACCGCCGCCACTGTCTGCCACCACTCTGCCACCGCCGCCACTGTCCGCCACCGCCACCACTGTCCGCCACCACTCTCCGCCACCGCCACCACTGTCCGCCCGCCGCCACTGTCCGCCACCGCCGCCACTGTCCGCCACCGCCACTACTGTCCGCCACCGCCACCACTGTCCGCCCGCCGCCACTGTCCGCCCGCCGCCACTGTCCGCCACCGCCGCCACTGTCCGCCACCGCCTCCACTGTCCGCCACCGCCACCACTGTCCGCCCGCCGCCACTGTCCGCCCGCCGCCACTGTCCGCCACCGCCACCACTGTCCGCCACCGCCACCACTTTCCGCCACCGCCACCACTGTCCACCACCGCCACCACTGTCCGCCACAGCCGCCACTGTCTACCACCGCCGCCACTGTCCGCCACAGCCGCCACTGTCCGCCCGACGCCACTCTCCGCCACCGCCGCCACTGTCCGCCCGCCGCCACTGTCCGCCACCGCCGCCAATGTCCGCCACCGCCACCACTGTCCGCCACCGCCGCCAATGTCCGCCACAGCCGCCACTGTCCGCCCGCCGCCACTGTCCGCCACAGCCGCCACTGTCCGCCACCGCCTCCACTGTCCGCCACCGCCACCACTGTCCGCCCGCCGCCACTGTCCGCCCGCCGCCACTGTCCGCCACCGCCACCACTGTCCGCCACCGCCACCACTTTCCGCCACCGCCACCACTGTCCACCACCGCCACCACTGTCCGCCACAGCCGCCACTGTCTACCACCGCCGCCACTGTCCGCCACAGCCGCCACTGTCCGCCCGCCGCCACTCTCCGCCACCGCCGCCACTGTCCGCCCGCCGCCACTGTCCGCCACCGCCGCCAATGTCCGCCACCGCCACCACTGTCCGCCACCGCCGCCAATGTCCGCCACAGCCGCCACTGTCCGCCCGCCGCCACTGTCCGCCACAGCCGCCACTGTCCGCCACTGCCGCCACTGTCCGCCACCGCCACCAATGTCCGCCCGCCGCCACTGTCCGCCACCGCCGCTACTGTCCGCCACCGCCACCACTGTCCGCCACCGCCGCCACTGTCCGCCACCGCCACCAATGTCCGCCCGCTGCCACTGTCCGCCACAGCCGCCACTGTCCGCCCGCCGCCACTGTCCGCCACCGCCGCCACTGTCTGCCACCACTCTGCCACCGCCGCCACTGTCCGCCACCGCCACCACTGTCCGCCACCACTCTCCGCCACCGCCACCACTGTCCGCCCGCCGCCACTGTCCGCCACCGCCGCCACTGTCCGCCACCGCCACTACTGTCCGCCACCGCCACCACTGTCCGCCCGCCGCCACTGTCCGCCCGCCGCCACTGTCCGCCACCGCCGCCACTGTCCGCCACCGCCTCCACTGTCCGCCACCGCCACCACTGTCCGCCCGCCGCCACTGTCCGCCCGCCGCCACTGTCCGCCACCGCCACCACTGTCCGCCACCGCCACCACTTTCCGCCACCGCCACCACTGTCCACCACCGCCACCACTGTCCGCCACAGCCGCCACTGTCTACCACCGCCGCCACTGTCCGCCACAGCCGCCACTGTCCGCCCGACGCCACTCTCCGCCACCGCCGCCACTGTCCGCCCGCCGCCACTGTCCGCCACCGCCGCCAATGTCCGCCACCGCCACCACTGTCCGCCACCGCCGCCAATGTCCGCCACAGCCGCCACTGTCCGCCCGCCGCCACTGTCCGCCACAGCCGCCACTGTCCGCCACCGCCTCCACTGTCCGCCACCGCCACCACTGTCCGCCCGCCGCCACTGTCCGCCCGCCGCCACTGTCCGCCACCGCCACCACTGTCCGCCACCGCCACCACTTTCCGCCACCGCCACCACTGTCCACCACCGCCACCACTGTCCGCCACAGCCGCCACTGTCTACCACCGCCGCCACTGTCCGCCACAGCCGCCACTGTCCGCCCGCCGCCACTCTCCGCCACCGCCGCCACTGTCCGCCCGCCGCCACTGTCCGCCACCGCCGCCAATGTCCGCCACCGCCACCACTGTCCGCCACCGCCGCCAATGTCCGCCACAGCCGCCACTGTCCGCCCGCCGCCACTGTCCGCCACAGCCGCCACTGTCCGCCACTGCCGCCACTGTCCGCCACCGCCACCAATGTCCGCCCGCCGCCACTGTCCGCCACCGCCGCTACTGTCCGCCACCGCCACCACTGTCCGCCACCGCCGCCACTGTCCGCCACCGCCGCCTCTGTCCGCCACCGCCACCACTGTCTACCCGCCGCCACTGTCCGCCACCGCCGCCACTGTCCGCCACCGCCGCCACTGTCCACCACCGCCGCCACTGTCCACCACCGCCACCACTGTCCGCCACCGCCACCACTGTCCGGCCGCCGCCACTGTCCGCCACCGCCACCACTGTCCGCCACCGCCACCACTGTCCGCCCGCCGCCGCCACTGTCCGCCCGCCGCCACTGTCCGCATGCCGCCACTGTCCACCACCGCCGCCACTGTCCGCTCGCCGCCACTGTCCGCCACCGCCGCCAATGTCCGCCACCGCCACCACTGTCCGCCACCGCCGGCAATGTCCGCCACAGCCGCCACTGTCCGCCCGCCGCCACTGTCCGCCACAGCCGCCACTGTCCGCCACAGCCGCCACTGTCCGCCCGCCGCCACTGTCCGCCACAGCCGCCACTGTCCGCCCGCCGCCACTGTCCGCCACCGCCGCCAATGTCCGTTACAGCCGCCACTGTCCTCCCGCCGCCACTATCCGCCACCGCCGCCACTGTCCGCCACAGCCGCCACTGTCCTCCCGCCGCCACTATCCGCCACCGCCGCCAATGTCCGCCACCGCCACCACTGTCCGCCACCGCCGCCAATGTCCGCCACAGCCGCCACTGTCCGCCCGCCGCCACTGTCCGCCACAGCCGCCACTGTCCGCCACCGCCTCCACTGTCCGCCACCGCCACCACTGTCCGCCCGCCGCCACTGTCCGCCCGCCGCCACTGTCCGCCACCGCCACCACTGTCCGCCACCGCCACCACTTTCCGCCACCGCCACCACTGTCCACCACCGCCACCACTGTCCGCCACAGCCGCCACTGTCTACCACCGCCGCCACTGTCCGCCACAGCCGCCACTGTCCGCCCGCCGCCACTCTCCGCCACCGCCGCCACTGTCCGCCCGCCGCCACTGTCCGCCACCGCCGCCAATGTCCGCCACCGCCACCACTGTCCGCCACCGCCGCCAATGTCCGCCACAGCCGCCACTGTCCGCCCGCCGCCACTGTCCGCCACAGCCGCCACTGTCCGCCACTGCCGCCACTGTCCGCCACCGCCACCAATGTCCGCCCGCCGCCACTGTCCGCCACCGCCGCTACTGTCCGCCACCGCCACCACTGTCCGCCACCGCCGCCACTGTCCGCCACCGCCACCAATGTCCGCCCGCTGCCACTGTCCGCCACAGCCGCCACTGTCCGCCCGCCGCCACTGTCCGCCACCGCCGCCACTGTCTGCCACCACTCTGCCACCGCCGCCACTGTCCGCCACCGCCACCACTGTCCGCCACCACTCTCCGCCACCGCCACCACTGTCCGCCCGCCGCCACTGTCCGCCACCGCCGCCACTGTCCGCCACCGCCACTACTGTCCGCCACCGCCACCACTGTCCGCCCGCCGCCACTGTCCGCCCGCCGCCACTGTCCGCCACCGCCGCCACTGTCCGCCACCGCCTCCACTGTCCGCCACCGCCACCACTGTCCGCCCGCCGCCACTGTCCGCCCGCCGCCACTGTCCGCCACCGCCACCACTGTCCGCCACCGCCACCACTTTCCGCCACCGCCACCACTGTCCACCACCGCCACCACTGTCCGCCACAGCCGCCACTGTCTACCACCGCCGCCACTGTCCGCCACAGCCGCCACTGTCCGCCCGACGCCACTCTCCGCCACCGCCGCCACTGTCCGCCCGCCGCCACTGTCCGCCACCGCCGCCAATGTCCGCCACCGCCACCACTGTCCGCCACCGCCGCCAATGTCCGCCACAGCCGCCACTGTCCGCCCGCCGCCACTGTCCGCCACAGCCGCCACTGTCCGCCACCGCCTCCACTGTCCGCCACCGCCACCACTGTCCGCCCGCCGCCACTGTCCGCCCGCCGCCACTGTCCGCCACCGCCACCACTGTCCGCCACCGCCACCACTTTCCGCCACCGCCACCACTGTCCACCACCGCCACCACTGTCCGCCACAGCCGCCACTGTCTACCACCGCCGCCACTGTCCGCCACAGCCGCCACTGTCCGCCCGCCGCCACTCTCCGCCACCGCCGCCACTGTCCGCCCGCCGCCACTGTCCGCCACCGCCGCCAATGTCCGCCACCGCCACCACTGTCCGCCACCGCCGCCAATGTCCGCCACAGCCGCCACTGTCCGCCCGCCGCCACTGTCCGCCACAGCCGCCACTGTCCGCCACTGCCGCCACTGTCCGCCACCGCCACCAATGTCCGCCCGCCGCCACTGTCCGCCACCGCCGCTACTGTCCGCCACCGCCACCACTGTCCGCCACCGCCGCCACTGTCCGCCACCGCCGCCTCTGTCCGCCACCGCCACCACTGTCTACCCGCCGCCACTGTCCGCCACCGCCGCCACTGTCCGCCACCGCCGCCACTGTCCACCACCGCCGCCACTGTCCACCACCGCCACCACTGTCCGCCACCGCCACCACTGTCCGGCCGCCGCCACTGTCCGCCACCGCCACCACTGTCCGCCACCGCCACCACTGTCCGCCCGCCGCCGCCACTGTCCGCCCGCCGCCACTGTCCGCATGCCGCCACTGTCCACCACCGCCGCCACTGTCCGCTCGCCGCCACTGTCCGCCACCGCCGCCAATGTCCGCCACCGCCACCACTGTCCGCCACCGCCGGCAATGTCCGCCACAGCCGCCACTGTCCGCCCGCCGCCACTGTCCGCCACAGCCGCCACTGTCCGCCACAGCCGCCACTGTCCGCCCGCCGCCACTGTCCGCCACAGCCGCCACTGTCCGCCCGCCGCCACTGTCCGCCACCGCCGCCAATGTCCGTTACAGCCGCCACTGTCCTCCCGCCGCCACTATCCGCCACCGCCGCCACTGTCCGCCACAGCCGCCACTGTCCTCCCGCCGCCACTATCCGCCACCGCCGCCACTATCCGCCACAGCCGCCACTGTCCTCCCGCCGCCACTATCCGCCACCGCCGCCAATGTCCGCCACAGCCGCCACTGTCCTCCCGCCGCCACTATCCGCCACCGCCGCCACTATCCGCCACAGCCGCCACTGTCCGCCCGCCGCCACTGTCCGCCACAGCCGCCACTGTCCGCCACAGCCGCCACTGTCCGCCCGCCGCCACTGTCCGCCACAGCCGCCACTGTCCGCCCGCCGCCACTGTCCGCCACCGCCGCCAATGTCCGCCACAGCCGCCACTGTTCTCCCGCCACCACTATCCGCCACCGCCGCCACTGTCCGCCCGCCGCCACTGTCCGCCACCGCCGCCACTGTCCGCCACCGCCACCACTGTCCGCCACCGCCTCCACTGTCCGCCACCGCCACCACTGTCCGCATCCTGCCACTGTCCACCGCCGCCGCCACTATCCGCCACCGCCACCACTGTCCGCCCGCCGCTACTGTCCGCCCGCCGCCACTGACCACCACCGCCACCACAGCCGCCACTGTCCGCCCGCCGCCACTATCCGCCACCGCCGCCACTGTCCACCACCGCCGCCACTATCCGCCACCGCCGCCACTGTCAACTACCGCCGCCACAGCCGCCACTGTCCGCCCGCCGCCACTATCCGCCACCGCCGCCATTGTCCGCCACAGCCGCCACTGTCCACCGTACAGCCTCCCTTCTCTCCGTTAGTTAATAATTATAATTGTTAGTAAATAATAAAAGAAATATAAATTATTAGATTTTTTTACCCTTAAATTGGTTTTAATATTTAAATTGAAAATAATAATATAATATAAAATAAAATATAATAAAAATAATATAATATAAAATAATATAATTTAATTTCAAGAAATTTAACTTTAAACACAAAGATGTGAAAAGGGTTCAGATTATAGGCTCAAACCTTTCATAAGAGATTCATATTGGTATATGAATGGATTATGAATGACTCATGTTAGGATTGTAAAGTTGCCACAACATCTCAAGTTAGTGTTAGATACGAAGGTTTTGGTTATAAGTTTTGGAAACCTATTTAAGTCCACACACAATATCGTATCTGATACGATAAAACAAACGTTTCCAATCCTTTCAAATACTTTCCAGATATGTTGTGGCAACCTAAAATTGTTTGATGGGATATGACAATGTTGTTTCCAATACAAATGATAAAAACCAATGTGTTTTCATTAGAATTATCTAAAATGTTCCTGATTTTCCGTTTATATTACCGATGGAAGATGTACAGGTAAAACCGCTCTAATCCGGCTGAAACGTCGATGTATGCAATAAAAACCGAACTTCTCCCCTTTTCAATATCCTACTCAGTATTTTAACGAGAAACAAATGGTTGATTGAAAATGAAGTATTTAAGGTTAATTTCTAATCAATTATGTGTTTGCATAACTTTTATCATATATTTAATGAATTAATAACAATAAACTGAAAATTCACAAAAATGGGGAAAAAACGGCAAAATATTGCCTAATTTGATGATATTATGTTTAAATCACATAAAGGAAAAGGGGATGATAAACGTCAAAATATTGCTAAATTTGATGATTTTTCGTACGAAACAAAACGCAAGAAAACTTGCTTAAAATGCAATATTATGCGAAATTCTGAGATTTGAAGGCCAAATCACATATCGTGATACTACATGAAATAGTATCTAAATATTGGTAAAAATTATTATATATACGTAATATCAAACTACATGAAAAACGTGAAAAAAGTCACTATTTAACCATATTTGAGGATTTTAACTTCAAATCATAGAGCGAGGTTTCGTATTATTTAGATCCAGAAAAAGACATATGACAATGTTGTTTCCAATACAAATGATAAAAATTAATGTGTTTTCATTAGAATTAACAAAAAAAAACAGATTTTCCGTTTATATTACCGATGGAAGATGTACACGAAAACATCTCTATTCCGGCTGAAACGTCGATTTATATTCAATAAAAACAGAACTACTCCCCTTTTCAATATCTTACTCAGTATTTTAACGAGAAACAAATAGTTGATTGAAAATGAAGTATTTAAGGTTATTATCTAATCAATTATATGTTTGCATCATTTTTATCGTATATATAATGAATTAATACCCATAAACTGAAAATTCACAAAACGTGGAAAAACGGCAAAATATTGCCTAATTCGATGATATTTTGTTTAAATCACATAGAGGAAAAGGGGATGATAAACGTCAAAATATTGCTAAATTCGATGATTTCTCGTACAAAACAAAATGCAAGAAATTTGCTTAAAATGCAATATGTTGCGACATTCTGAGATTTGAAGGCCAAATCACATATTGTGATACTACATGAAATAGTATCGAAATATTGGTAAAAATGAATATATTTACGTAATATCAAACTACATGAAAAACGTGAAAAAAGTCACTATTTTACCATATTTGAGGATTTAAACTTCAAATCATAGAGCGAGGTTTCGTATTATTTAGATTCAAGAAAAGACATAAGACAATGTTGTTTCCAATACAAATGATAAAAAACAATGGTTTTCATTAGAATTAACTAAAATGTTCTTGATTTTCCGTTATTATTACCGATGGAAGATGTACACGAAAACCGCTCTATTCCGGCTGAAACGTCGATATATGCAATAAAAACAGAACTTCTCCCCTTTTCAATATCTTACTCAGTATCTTAACGAGAAACAAATAGTTGATAGAAAATGAAGTATTTAAGGTTAATTTCTAAGCAATTATGTGTTTGCATCATTTTTATCGTATATATAATGAATTAATAACAATAAACTGAAAATTCACAAAAACGTGACAAAACGGCCAAATATTGACTAATTCGATGATATTTTGTTTAAATCACATAGAGGAAAAGGGGATGATAAACGTCAAAATATTGCTAAATTTGATGATTTTTCGTACGAAACAAAATGCAAGAAAACTTGCTTAAAATGCAATATTATGCGAAATTCTGAGATTTGAAGGCCAAATCACATATCGTGATACTACATGAAATAGTATCGAAATATTGGTAAAAATTAATATATATACGTAATATCAAACTACATGAAAAACGTGAAAAAAGTCACTATTTAACCATATTTGAGGATTTTAACTTCAAATCATAGAGCGAGGTTTTCGTATTATTTAGATCCATTAAAAGACATATGACAATGTTGTTTCCAATACAAATGATAAAAATCAATGTGTTTTCGTTAGAATTAACAAAAAAAAACTGATTTTCCGTTTATATTACCGATGGAAGATGTACACGAAAACATCTGTATTCCGGCTGAAACGTCGATATATTCAATAAAACAGAACTTCTCCCCTTTTCAATATCTTAATCAGTATTTTAACGAGAAACAAATAGTTGATTGAAAATGAAGTATTTAAGGTTATTATCTAATCAATTATGTGTTTGCATCATTTTTATCGTATATATAATGAATTAATACCCAGAAACTGAAAATACACAAAAAACGTGGAAAAACGGCAAAATATTGCCTAATTCGATGATATTTTGTTTAAATCACATAGAGGAAAAGGGGATGATAAACGTCAAATTATTGCTAAATTCGATGATTTTTCGTACGAAACAAAATGCAAGAAAACTTGCTTGAAATGCAATATTATGCGACATTCTGAGATTTGAAGGCCAAATCACATATTGTGATACTACATGAAATAGTATCGAAATATTGGTAAAAATAAATATATTTACGTAATATCAAACTACATGAAAAACGTGAAAAAGTCACTATTTTACCATATTTGAGGATTTAAACTTCAAATCATAGAGCGAGGTTTCGTATTGTTTAGATCGAAGAAAAGACATAAGACAATGTTGTTTCCAAAACAAATGATAAAAAACAATGTGTTTTCATTAGAATTAACTAAAATGTTCTTGATTTTCCGTTTATATTACCGATGGAAGATGTACACGAAAACCGTTCTATTCCGGCTGAAACGTCGATATATGCAATAAAAACAGAACTTCTCCCCCTTTCAATATCTTACTCAGTATTCTTAACGAGAAACAAATAGTTGATTGAAAATGAAGCATTTAAGGTTTATTTGTAATCAATTATGTGTTTGCATCATTTTTGTCGTATATATAATGAATTAATAACAATAAACTGAAAATTCACAAAAACGTGGAAAAACGGCAAAATATTGCCTAATTCAATGATATTTTGTTTAAATCACATAAAGGAAAAGGGGATGATAAACGTCAAAATATTGCTAAATTCGATGATTTTTCGTACGAAACAAAATGCAAGAAAACTTGCTTGAAATGCAATATTATGCGACATTCTGAGATTTGAAGGCCAAATCACATATTGTGATACTACATGAAATAGTATCGAAATATTGGTAAAAATAAATATATTTACGTAATATCAAACTACATGAAAACGTGAAAAAGTCACTATTTTACCATATTTGAGGATTTAAACTTCAAATCATAGAGCGAGGTTTCGTATTATTTAGATCCAAGAAAAGACATATGACAATGTTGTTTCCAATACAAATGATAAAAACCAATGTGTTTTCATTAGAATTATCTAAAATGTTCCTGATTTTCCGTTTATATTACCGATGGAAGATGTACACGTAAAACCGCTCTAATCAGGCTGAAACGTCGATGTATGCAATAAAAACCGAACTTCTCCCCTTTTCAATATCCTACTCAGTATTTTAACGAGAAACAAATGGTTGATTGAAAATGAAGTATTTAAGGTTAATTTCTAATCAATTATGTGTTTGCATAATTTTTATCATATATTTAATGAATTAATAACAATAAACTGAAAATTCACAAAAATGTGGAAAACGGCAAAATATTGCCTAATTCGATGATATTATGTTTAAATCGCATAAAGGAAAAGCGGATGATAAACGTCAAAATATTGCTAAATTTGATGATTTTTCGTACGAAACAAAATGCAAGAAAACTTGCTTAAAATGAAATATTATGCGAAATTCTGAGATTTGAAGGCCAAATCACATATCGTGATACTACATGAAATAGTATCGAAATATTGGTAAAAATTATTATATGTACGTAATATCAAACTACATGAAAAACGTGAAAAAAGTCACTATTTAACCATATTTGAGTATTTTAACTTCAAATCATAGAGCGAGGTTTCGTATTATTTAGATCCAAAAAAGACATATGACAATGTTGTTTTCCAATACAAATGATAAAAATCAATGTGTTTTCATTAGAATTAACAAAAAAAAAACCTGATTTTCCGTTTATATTACCGATGGAAGATGTACACGAAAACATCTCTATTCCGGCTGAAACGTCGATATATTCAATAAAAACAGAACTTCTCCCCTTTTCAATATCTTACTCAGTATTTTAAAGAGAAACAAATAGTTGATTGAAAATGAAGTATTTAAGGTTATTATCTAATCAATTATATGTTTGCATCATTTTTATCGTATATATAATGGAATTAATACCCATAAAATGAAAATTCACAAAAACGTGGAAAAACGGCAAAATATTGCCTAATTCGATGATATTTTGTTTAAATCACATAGAGGAAAAGGGGATGATAAACGTCAAAATATTGCTAAATTCGATGATTTCTCGTACAAAACAAAATGCAAGAAATTTGCTTAAAATTGCAATATGTTGCGACATTCTGAGATTTGAAGGCCAAATCACATATTGTGATACTACATGAAATAGTATCGAAATATTGGTAAAAATGAATATATTTACGTAATATCAAACTACATGAAAAACGTGAAAAAAGTCACTATTTTACTATATTTGAGGATTTAAACTTCAAATCATAGAGCGAGGTTTCGTATTGTTTAGATCCAAGAAAAGACATAAGAGAATGTTTGTTTCCAATACAAATGATAAAAAAACAATGTGTTTTCATTAGAATTAACTAAAATGTTCTTGATTTTCCGTTTTTATTACCGATGGAAGATGTACACGAAACCGTTCTATTCCGGCTGAAACGTCGATTTATGCAATAAAAACAGAACTTCTCCGCTTTTCAATATTTTACTCAGTATCTTAACGAGAAACAAATAGTTGATTGAAAATGAAGCATTTAAGGTTAATTTCTAATCAATTATGTGTTTGCATCATTTTTATCGTATATATAATGAATTAATAACAATAAACTGAAATTTCACAAAAACGTGGAAAAACGTCAAAATATTGCCTAATTCGATGATATTTTGTTTAAATCACATAAAGGAAAAGGGGATGATAAACGTCAAAATATTGCTAAATTTGGTGATTTTTCGTATGAAACAAAATGCAAGAAAACTTGCTTAAATTGCAATATTATGCGAAATTCTGAGATTTGAAGGCCAAATCACATATCGTGATACTACATGAAATAGTATCGAAATATTGTTAAAAATGAATATATTTACGTAATATCAAACTACATGAAAAACGTGAAAAAAAGTCACTATTTAACCATATTTGAGGATTTTTACTTCAAATCATAGAGCGAGGTTTCGTATTATTTATATAATCAATGTGTTTTCATTAGATTTAACCAAAAAAAAAACTGATTTTCCGTTTATTACCGATGGAAGGTGTACACGAAAACATCTCTATTCCGGCTGAAGCAGTGAAGAGGAGTGTCACGTGCTTCTGTAGAGGTGGTGAAGCACCATAGTTGTTCGAGGAAACTTCATGGTGTAGCAGCCAGGAGAGCTGAGGAGGACCCTAGTAGAGGTAGTGAAGCACTATAGTTGCCCAAGGAAAACTTCATGGTGTAGCAGCCTGGAGGAGCTGCAGAGGGATCCTGGTAGTTCCTGAAGAGATCAGGGTAGTGAACTTCCCGATATGGAAGGGAAGTTCTAAAAGGATTACTTGTAGGGAAGTGATAGAGTGTTTAGTTGTCCTTAGGGTGCAAAGGCGCAGTGAAAGGTGATGATTGTTTGCCGTTCTTGTGCCGAGGAGTGTCTATACTGAAGCATAGACTTACAGACGTAGGTTGGATTACCTACAGATGTATGTGTTTTAGGACTGATAGGGTGATCGATTGATCATTGTTGTGTATCAAGGAACATTTATACTGATATATATATATATATATATATATATATATATATATATATATATATATATATATATATATATATATATATATATATATATATATATATATATATATATGTGTTATTGCATTCATACGCTGATTTTCCTTGTACATGTTTATATATATATTCTCTCGCTGATAGTGCAACATTGTAGTATAAGACTTGATCGACTTGAGGAGGTAGATAGTATCAGGTGGTGAATCAGAAGATAGGATACCACTTGGTAAGCTGATGATAGAGTTCTGATGGAATTGGAGTGCAACCTGACTGAAATAGTATAGAGTGTAGGATTCATTATTATTATTATTGTATGTGTGTATGTACTGTGTATGTGCTTTGTCCAGTAAATGTATTCAAATTTGCTGGTGTTTGGCCTTGTCCTAGTGAGGCTTCCCAAGAAGTAGTAAAGAAGGAGAGAGAGAAAGAACCAAGAACCACTGCTGTGGACAGGGTAGGACGTAAAATTAATAAGTCAAAGGGGATTGAGGAGATCATATCACATAAGGAGAAAGTGGGGAACCCAGCTGGCGACCTTGTCAAAAGATAGAGAAGGCAGGCGGAAAGGAATTCCTGCAACTTTTTGTCTGGCAGGCAAGACTCAGGGGAAGTTATTGTTAAAAGGTAAGCCTGGGTCTTCCTTCACTTCTCCATGGGTCTAGGCCGGAATTGCTAATGGCAGTTTCCCCGTGGTTGACTGAAGGGCTTCCAGGGTGAATCAGTGGCACCCCTAGTGGTGGGGGCAAAGACCTGCGGTGGTGGGTATTACTGGTCCTCTCCTGTGGGACCAGGAGACTCCGGTGAGTCCCAAGAGTCGGAGGGGCTGAGTATTCTGCCTTCTGAGCCCCTTAGCAGCCGACTGCTAGCAGAGCCCCAGCCCACCCCCTGTGACAGTATCCAATGTAACTCCTCGAAAGTCAACGTTTCATCAGTTTCTTCCCCACTCAATCAAACTTCATCTTCTCCATCACTACAATCGGTATCGTAACTACTACGGCATAAGTAATTGAATATCCAATGTAACTCGTCGAAAGTCAACATTTCATCAGTTTCGTCTCCACTCAAGCAAACTTCATCTTCTCCATCACTACAATCACTACAATCGTAACCACTACGGCATAAGTAATTGATTATCGAATATAACTCGTCGAAAGTCAACGTTTCATCAGTTTCTTCCCCACTCGAACAAGTTTCCGTTTCGTCTCCACTTAAGCAAACTTCATCTTCTCCATCACTACAATCGGTATCGTAACCACTACGACATAAGTAATTGATTATCGAATGTAACTCGTCGAAAGTCAACGTTTCGTCCCCACTTGAACAAGCTTCGGTTTCATCCCCACTTGAACCAGCTTCAGTTTCATCCCCACTTGAACAAGCTTCGGTTTCATCCCCACTTGAACAAGCTTCGGTTTCATCCCCACTTGAACAAGCTTCAGTGTCGTCCCCACTTGAACAAGCTTCATTTTCATCCCCACTTGAACAAGCTTCAGTTTCTTCCCCACTTGAACAAGCTTCAGTTTCATCCCCACTTGAACAAGCTTCAGTGTCGTCCCCACTTGAACAAGCTTCAGTTTCATCCCCACTTGAACAAGCTTCAGTGTCGTCCCCACTTGAACAAGCTTCAGTTTCATCCCCACTTGAACAAGCTTCAGTTTCATCCCCACTTGGACAAGCTTCAGTTTCTTCCCCACTTGAAAAAGCTTCAGTTTCATCCCCACTTGAACAAGCTTCGGTTTCATCCCCACTTGAACAAGCTTCGGTTTCATCCCCACTTGAACAAGCTTCAGTGTCGTCCCCACTTGAACAAGCTTCAGTTTCATCCCCACTTGAACAAGCTTCAGTGTCGTCCCCACTTGAACAAGCTTCAGTTTCATCCCCACTTGAACAAGCTTCAGTGTCGTCCCCACTTGAACAAGCTTCAGTTTCATCCCCACTTGAACAAGCTTCAGTTTCATCCCCACTTGGACAAGCTTCAGTTTCTTCCCCACTTGAACAAGCTTCAGTTTCATCCCCACTTGAACAAGTTTCAGTGTCGTCCCCACTTGAACAAGCTTCAGTTTCATCCCCACTTGAACAAGCTTCAGTTTCATCCCCACTTGAACATGCTTCAGTTTCATCCCCACTTGAACAAGCTTCAGTTTCCTCCCCACTCGAGGAATCTCTTACCTTCACATTGCATTCATCATCTAGCGGGTGGTAAGGAAGCCAACGGCTGATGATCAAGAAACCTGCCACAGCTCCGCCCATTATCAACAACGCACGAATTTTTAAGAATCTTTCAGTCATCTTCACCACCATCTTACCATCTTCACTAACGACAGAGCCAACGACGGGTCCATTACCGGGTCCAATGATGGAGCCAATGATGGGTCCATTACCGGGTCCAATGATGGAGCCAATGACGGGTCCATTAACGGGTCCAATGATGGAGCCAATGATGGGTCCATTAACGGGTCCAATGATGGAGCCAATGACGGGTCCATTAACGGGTCCAATGATGGAGCCAATGATGGGTCCATTAACGGGTCCAACGATAGACCCAATGACGGGTCCATTTACGGGTCCAACGATAGAACCAATGACGGGTCCATTTACGGTTCCAACGATAGAGCCAATTATAGGTCCAAATCTTTTCCCTCGTCATAAACATGATTTTCAAATGAAGAAATTAAAAAAATTCCAGAAGTGACCGCGAGAAACATCAGGAACATTTTCATCATTACGGATACGTTCATTTTGTGGATACTAAATTTGGTGTTTTACAAGTAACTCTAGTAATACCTATATATATATATATATATATATATATATATATATATATATATATATATATATATATATATATATATATATATATATATATATATATATATATATATATATATATATGCAGTTCCGCCGGCAATTATTATAATGCAATATCTAACATCTGTTAATATAGTAAACTTGGAATTGGTGATAGGATTTGACCCCGGGTGTTGTAAAAGGTAACTTTGGTGGAAGTGTTGGAGAAGGTGACAACGATCATGAGGTGAAATGGGAGAGTTAGGAGGGGAAGAGATTGTAACAATGCTAAGTGTTTTGCATTGTTTCATGTTATAATTGTGAGTTGCGTATGTGTGCGGGATTGATGGAGAGTGTGGTTGTAGTGGGTGAGGCAGAGTGAGGTGTTGACTAGCTATAATCTGCTGACAAGTGTTATGACCCCAGGTAGCCTGAAGAACGAGTCTACCTATCAGAGAGTTATTCCACATACGAGACCTAATTGAGAGGTCAGAGAAAAGATTATAATATATTATATATATATATATATTATATATATAATATAATATATATATATATATATATATATATATATATATATATATATATATATATATATATATATATATATATATATATATATATATATATTATTAAATATGACCGAAAAAGTAAGATTAATAATTCTAACACGAATTTTCTCAATCTTTCGTACATTACGCTTCACTGTTGGAGGTAAATCAAAAATTAATTCTCCAAAATTCATTTTTATTTCTAGTCTGACGCGACACGGGCGCGTTTCGTAAAACTTATTACATTTTCAAAGACTTTAGTTCACAAATACACAACTGAATAGAACTTACGTATCTCCGATTTTATATCTACATTTGAGTGAGGTGGGAGGGGTGATGTGGCATTAACACAAGACAGAACAAGAGGGGATATTAATAGGGTATTAAAAGTATCAACACAAGACAGAACACAAACAATGGGTATTGAATAGAAGTGTTTGTAGAAAGCCTATTGGTCCATATTTCTTGATGCTTCTATATTGGAGCGGAGTCTTGAGGTGGGTAGAATATAGTTGTGCTATATTCTACCCACCTCAAGACTCCGCTCCAATATAGAAGCATCAAGAAATATGGACCAATAGGCTTTCTACAAACACTTCTATTCAATACCCATTGTTTGTGTTCTGTCTTGTGTTGATACTTTTAATACCCTATTAATATCCCCTCTTGTTCTGTCTTGTGTTAATGCCACATCACCCCTCCCACCTCACTCAAATGTAGATATAAAATCGGAGATACGTAAGTTCTATTCAGTTGTGTATTTGTGAACTAAAGTCTTTGAAAATGTAATAAGTTTTACGAAACGCGCCCGTGTCGCGTCAGACTAGAAATAAAAATGAATTTTGGAGAATTAATTTTTGATTTACCTCCAACAGTGAAGCGTAATGTACGAAATATTGAGAAAATTCGTGTTAGAATTATTAATCTTACTTTTTCGGTCATATTTAATAATATATGTCTACAGGAAAGACTGCTACCAAAATATACTAATATATATATATATATATATATATATATATATATATATATATATATTATATATATATATATATATATATATATATATATATATATATATATATATATATTATATATATTATATATATATATATATATATTATATTATATATATATATATATTATATATATATATATATATATATATATATATATATATATATTATATATAAAACCCGCGAGGCTCGCGAGACGACGGCATGACCTTACTTGAGCAACAGAGGTCGTGAGAGAAGGTTGCGCTTTGCTGAGCTCCTGGCAAAGGAGGAACCCCTAGTTGTGTGCTCCAATAAGAGGAGGTAATCAAGCAGGCATTTATGTGTGAAGCCTGAGGACGATTTAAAGTGCTCAAGTCAGGACTGGAAGAAGCCTTGTGAGGCAGTCCTATAGCGATTTTGTGGGCGGCCCGTGTGTCGCCCACAAAGAATTAGGATAAGAGATTAGGATAAGATAAGATTAGGCTTAGGATAAGAGATTTCAAACTTTTTGAGGTCTCGGCGTTTGCTCGCGCCTAGTCATTTTTTCTATGGTCTCTAGAGTGGCGAATGAGCTGCTTACTACACTTAGTGTGTTAGCTAAGCAGGTGCTTCCTCAGGAGGCCCATCTAGACTTTCAGTTTAAAGTTGACGATGTAATACTAGAATATTATGATGAAAAATCTCACACCTACAGTCAACAAGGTGTTCATACGTGTATAAAGCATCAGTGGCAATGGGATCATCAGTAACAGTGGGACCATCAGTGGCAGTGGGATCATCAGTAATGACATCAAAATATTCTGACCATAGTAAATAGACCAAAGATCTTTACGACACCCACACTCGTCAGCGACAACAGGCTCCGCGCATGACAAGTTTAAGCAGTTAGGGGCATTGGTTCTGGTTCGAGTACAATTATGGCGCTGTAGAGCTTCCCTAATTAAAGATACAGTTGTAAAAGAGGTGAAGTTACTCCACGTGTGTAGTTAGTCACTACTGGGAACGTGGGAGACGTTCAAGGAAGTAAGTGGCCAGGGTATGGAGAGGTGCAGAAGGGCGAGTCAAAGACGAAGCCGGATGTAAGTCAATGATGAAACCGGGTGTGAGTATAACGCAGCCGGAGCAGTGGAACAGTGCCTTGCAATCCAACCACATGGTCCATCAAGGGAAGGCACAGGGCAACCTCAGGGGAGTATATATATGTAGCCTAACCACTGAAGGGTCTGAAAGGTAACCCAGCAACTGATACCAACTTCACAGTTCCCACTTGAACCAATGTGTGCCCAAACATGCTAGCTAGCTGGGCCGACTGATCTAGGCGGGCCTCGTTGAACCTCACAGAAGCTGTGCCCTCACACTGTTGCTGTTGCCCAGAGGTCTCAACCGCTGGATGGGCTCGACCTGGAGGAGCTGCAGAGGATCCTGGTAGTTCCTGAAGAGATCAGGGTAGTGAACTTCCAGATATGGAAGGGAAGTTCTAAAGGATTACTTGTAGGGAAGTGATAGAGTGTTTGGTTGTCCTTAGGGTGCAAGGCGCAGTGAAAGGTGAGTGATTGTTTGCCGTTCTTGTGCCGAGGAGTGTCTATACTGAAGCATAGAGTTACAGACGTAGGTTGGATTACCTACAGATGTATGTGTTTTAGGACTGATAGGGTGATCGATTGATCATTGTTGTGTATCAAGGAACATTTATACTGATATATATATATATATATATATATATATATATATATATATATATATATATATATATATATATATATATATATATATATATATATATATATATATATATATATATATATAAATATATAACATATATAAATATGTTATTGCATTCATACGCTGATTTTCCTTGTACATGTTTTTATATATATTCTCTCGCTGATAGTGCAACATTGTAGTATAAGACTTGATCGACTTGAGGAGGTAGATAGTATCAGGTGGTGAATCAGAAGATAGGATACCACTTGGTAAGCTGATGATAGAGTTCTGATGGAATTGGAGTGCAACCTGACTGAAATAGTATAGAGTGTAGGATTCATTATTATTATTATTGTATGTGTGTATGAACTGTGTATGTGCTTTGTCCAGTAAATGTATTCAAATTTGCTGGTGTTTGGCCTTGTCCTAGTGAGGCTTCCCAAGAAGTAGTAAAGAAGGAGAGAAAGAAAGAACCAAGAACCACTGCTGTGGACAGGGTAGGACGTAAAATTAATAAGTCAAAGGGGGATTGAGGAGATCATATCACATAAGGAGAAAGTGGGGAACCCAGCTGGCGACCTTGTCAAAAGATAGAGAAGGCAGGCGGGAAAGGATTTCCTGCAACTTTTTGTCTGGTAGGCAAGACTCAGGAGAAGTTATTGTTAAAAGGTAAGCCTGGGTCTTCCTTCACTTCTCCATGGGTCTAGGCCGGAATTGCTAATGGCAGTTTCCCCGTGGTTGACTGAAGGGCTTCCAGGGTGAATCAGTGGCACCCCTAGTGGTGGGGGCAAAGACCTGCGGTGGTGGGTATTACTGGTCCTCTCCTGTGGGACCAGGAGACTCCGGTGAGTCCCAAGAGTCGGAGGGGCTGAGTATTCTGCCTTCTGAGCCCTTTAGCAGCCGACTGCTAGCAGAGCCCCAGCCCACCCCCTGTGACAGTATCCAATGTAACTCCTCGAAAGTCAACGTTTCATCAGTTTCTTCCCCATTCAATCAAACTTCATCTTCTCCATCACTACAATCGGTATCGTAACTACTACGGCATAAGTAATTGAATATCCAATGTAACTCGTCGAAAGTCAACATTTCATCAGTTTCGTCTCCACTCAAGCAAACTTAAGCAAACACATAATTGATTAGATAATAACCTTAAATACTTCATTTTCAATCAACTATTTGTTTCTCGTTAAAATACTGAGTAAGTTATTGAAAAGGGGAGAAGTTCTGTTTTTATTGCATATATCGACGTTTCAGCCGGAGTAGAGCGGTTTTACTTGTACATCTTCCATCGGTAATATAAACGGAAAATCAAGAACATTTTTGTTAATTCTAATGAAAACACATTGGTTTTTATCATTTGTATTGGAAACAACTATGTCATATGTCTTTTCTTGGATCTAAATAATACGAAACCTCGCTCTATGATTTGAAGTTAAAATCCTCAAATAATGTACAATAGTGACTTTTTTCACGTTTTTCATGTAGTTTGATATTATGTAAATATATTCATTTTTACCAATATTTCGATACTATTTCATGTAGTATCACGATATGTGATTTGGCCTTCAAATCTCAGAATTTCGCATAAAGTTGCATTTTAAGCAAGTTTTCTTGCATTTTGTTTCGTACGTAAAATCATGGAATTTAGCAATATTTTGACGTTTATCATCCACTTTTCCTCTATGTGATTTAAACAAAATATCATCGAATTAGGCAATATTTTGCCGTTTTTCTACTTTTTTGTGAATTTCCAGTTTATGGGTATTAATTCATTATATATACGATAAAAATGATACAAACACATAATTGATTAGATAATAACTTTAAATACTTCATTTTCAATCAACTGTTTGTTTCTCGTTAAAATACTGAGTAAGATATTGAAAAGGGGAGAAGTTCTGTTTTTAATGCATATATCGACGTTTCAGCCGGAATAGAGCGGTTTTCGTGTACATCTTCCATCGTTAATATAAACGGAAAATCAGGAACATTTTAGTTAATTCTAAAGAAAACACATTGATTTTTATCGTTTGCATTGGAAACAACTATGTCATATGTCTTTTCTTGGATCTAAATAACACGAAACCTCGCTCTATGATATGAAGTCAAAATCCTCAAATATGGTAAAATAGTGTTTTTTTTTAGTTTTTCATGTAGTTTGATATTACGTAAATATATTCATTTTTACCAATATTTCGATACTATTTAATGTAGTATCACGATATGTGATTTGGCCTTCAAATCTCATAATGTCGCATAATATTGCATTTTAAGCAAGTTTTCTTGTATTTTGTTTCGTACGAAAAATCATCGAATATAGCAATATTTTGACGTTTATCATCCCCTTTTCCTTTATGTGATTTAGACAAAATATCCTCGAATTAGGCAATAATTTGCCGTTTTTCCACGTTTTTGTGAATTTTCAGTTTAATGTTAATAATTCCTTAAATATACGATAAAAATCATGCAAACACATAATTGATTAGAAATTAACCTTAAATACTTCATTTTCAATCAACCATTTGTTTCTCGTTAAAATACTGAGTAGGATATTGAAAAGGAGAGAAATTCGGTTTTTATTGCATATATCGACGTTTCAGCCGGATTAGAGCGGTTTTACTTGTACATCTTCCATCGGTAATATAACCGGAAAATCAGGAACATTTTAGTTAATTCTAATGAAAACACATTGATTTTTACCGTTTGTATTGGAAACAACTATGTCATATGTCTTTTCTTGGATCTAAATAACACGAAACCTCGCTCTATGATTTGAAGTTAAAATCCTCAAATATGGTTAAAAAGTGACTTTTCACGTTTTTCATGTAGTTCGATATTACTTAAATGTATTCATTTTTACCAATATTTCGATACTATTTCATGTAGTATCACGATATGTGATTTGGCCTTCAAATCTCAGAATGTCGCATAATATTGCATTTTAAGCAAGTTTTCTTGCATTTTGTTTCGTACGAAAAATCATCGAATTTTGCAATATTTTGAAGTGTATCATCTCCTTTTCCTTTATGTGATTTAAACAAAATATCATCGAATTAGGCAATATTTTGCCGTTTTTCTACTTTTTTGTGAATTTTCAGTTTATGGGTATTAATTCATTATATATACGATAAAAATGATACAAACACATAATTGATTAGATAATAACCTTAAATACTTCATTTTCAATCAACTATTTGCTTCTCGTTAAAATACTGAGTAAGATATTGAAAAGGGGAGAAGTTCTCTTTAATTGCATATATCGACGTTTCAGCCGGAATAGAGCGGTTTACGTGTACATCTTCCATCGGTAATATAAACGGAAAATCAGGAACATTTTAGTTAATTCTAAAGAAAACAAATTGATTTTTATCGTTTGTATTGGAAACAACTATGTCATATGTCTTTTCTTGGATCTAAATAACATGAAACCTCGCTCTATGATTTGAAGTTAAAATCCTCAAATATGGTAAAATAGTGTTTTTTTTACGTTTTTCATGTAGTTTGATATTACGTAAATATATTCATTTTAACCAATATTTCGATACTATTTAATGTAGTATCACGATATGTGATTTGGCCTTCAAATCTCATAATGTCGCATAATATTGCATTTTAAGCAAGTTTTCTTGCATTTTGTTTCGTACGAAAAATCATCGAATATAGCAATATTTTGACGTTTATCATCCCCTTTTCCTTTATGTGATTTAGACAAAATATCCTCGAATTAGGCAATATTTTGCCGTTTTTCCACGTTTTTGTGAATTTTCAGTTTAATGTTATTAATTCCTTAAATATACGATAAAAATCATGCAAATACATAATTGATTAGAAATTTACATTAAATACTTCATTTTCAATCAACCATTTGTTTCTCGTTAAAATACTGAGTAGGATATTGAAAAGGAGAGAAGTTCGGTTTTTATTGCATATATCGACGTTTCAGCCGGATTAGAGCGGTTTTACTTGTACATCTTCCATCGGTAAAATAAACGGAAAATCAAGAACATTTTAGTTAATTCTAATGAAAACACATTGGTTTTATCATTTGTATTTGAAACAACATTGTCATGTCTTTTCTTGGATCTAAATAATACGAAACCTCGCTCTATGATTTGAAGTTAAAATCCTCAAATAATGTAAAATAGTGAATTCTCACGTTTTTCATGTAGTTTGATATTATGTAAATATATTCATTTACCAATATTTCGATACTATTTCATGTAGTATCACGATATGTGATTTGACCTTTAAATCTCAGAATTTCGCATAAAGTTGCATTTTAAGCAAGTTTTCTTGCATTTTGTTTCGTACGTAAAATCATCGAATTTAGCAATATTTTGACGTTTATCATCCACTTTTCCTCTATGTGATTTCAACAAAATATCATCGAATTAGGCAATATTTTGCCGTTTTTCTACTTTTTTGTGAATTTTCAGTTTATGGGTATTAATTCATTTATATACGATAAAAATGATACAAACACATAATTGATTAGATAATAACCTTAAATACTTCATTTTCAAACAACTATTTGTTTCTCGTTAAAATACTGAGTAAGATATTGAAAAGGGGAGAAGTTCTGTTTTTATTGCATATATCGACGTTTCAGCCGGAATAGAGCGGTTTTGGTGTACATCTTCCATCGTTAATATAAACGGAAAATCAGGAACATTTTAGTTAATTCTAAAGAAAACACATTGATTTTTATCGTTTGTATTGGAAACAACTATGTCATATGTCTTTTCTTGGATCTAAATAACACGAAACCTCGCTCTATGATTTGAAGTCAAAATCCTCAAATATGGTAAAATAGTGTTTATTTTACGTTTTTCATGTAGTTTGATATTACGTAAATATATTAATTTTTACCAATATTTCGATACTATTTCATGTAGAATCACAATATGTGATTTGGCCTTCAAATCTCAGAATGTCGCATAATATTGCATTTTAAGCAAGTTTTCTTGCATTTTGTTTCGTTCGAAAAATCATCGAATATAGCAATATTTTGACGTTTATCATCCCCTTTTCCTTTATATGACTTAGACAAAATATCCTCGAATTAGGCAATATTTTGCCGTTTTTCCACGTTTTTGTTAATTTTCAGTTTAATGTTATTAATTCCTTAAATATACGATAAAAATCATGCAAACACATAATTGATTAGAAATTAACCTTAAATACTTCATTTTGAATCAACCATTTGTTTCTCGTTAAAATACTGAGTAGGATATTGAAAAGGAGAGAAATTCCGTTTTTATTGCACATATCGACGTTTCAGCCGGATTACAGCGGTTTTACTTGTACATCTTCCATCGGTAATATAAACGGAAAATCAAGAACATTTTAGTTAATTCTAATGAAAACACATTGGTTTTATCATTTGTATTTGAAACAACATTGTCATATGTCTTTTCTTGGATCTAAATAATACGAAACCTCGCTCTATGATTTGAAGTTAAAATCCTCAAATAATGTAAAATAGTGACTTTTTTCACGTTTTTCATGTAGTTTGATATTATGTAAATATATTCATTTTTACCAATATTTCGATACTATTTCATGTAGTATCACGATATGTGATTTGGCCTTCAAATCTTAGAATTTCGCATAAAGTTGTATTTTAAGCAAGTTTTCTTGCATTTTGTTTCGTCCGAAAAATCATCGAATTTAGCAATATTTTGACGTTTATCATCCCCTTTTTCTTAATGTGATTTAAACAAAATATCATCGAATTAGGCAATATTTTCCGTTTATCCACGTTTTTGTGAATTTTCAGTTTATGGGTATTAATTCATTATATATACGATAAAAATGATGCAAACAAATAATTGATTAGATCAATTATTTGTTTGACCTTAAATACTTCATTTTCAATCAACTATTTGTTTCTCGTTAAAATACTGAGTAAGATATTGAAAAGGGGAGAAGTTCTGTTTTTATTGCATATATCGACGTTTCAGCCGGAATAGAGAGGTTTTCGTGTACATCTTCCATCGTTAATATAAACGGAAAATCAGGAACATTTTAGGTAATTCTAAAGAAAACACATTGATTTTTATCGTTTGTATTGGAAACAACTGTCATATGTCTTTTCTTGGATCTAAATAACACGAAACCTCGCTCTATGATTTGACGTCAAAATCCTCAAATATGGTAAAATAGTGTTTTTTTTACGTTTTTCATGTAGTTTGATATTACGTAAATATATTCATTTTTACCAATATTTCGATACTATTTCATGTAGTATCACGATATGAGCCTCTGCAAGAAAGTGATGCAGACCCTCGAGAGAGTAATGCAAAGGCTAAAGAGAGGGATTCAGAGGCTCAAGAGAGTAATGCAGAGGCTGAAGAGAGAGATGCAGAGGCTTAAGAGAGTGATGTAGAGGCTAAAGAGAGTGATGCAGAGGCTCAAGTGAATGATGTAAAGGCTTAAGAGAGGGATGCAGAGGCTCAAGAGAATGACGCAGAGGCTCAAGAGAGTGATGAAGAGGATGAACAGAGAGATGCAGAGGATTAAGTGAGTGAGGCAGAGACTCAAGAGAGTGATGCAGAGGCTTAAGAGAGTGATGCAGAGGCTTAAGAGAGTGATGCAGAGGGTCAAGAGAGGGAAGAAGAGGCTTAGGAGAGTGATGCAGAGGCTTAAGAGAGTGAGGCAGAGGCTTAAGAGAGTGATGCAGAGGCTCAAGAGAATGATGCAGAGGATCAAGAAAGTGATGCAGAGGCTCGAGAGAGTAATGCAAAGGCTAAAGAGAGGGATTCAGAGGCTGAAGAGAGGGATTCATAGGCTTAAGAGAGGGAAGCACAGGCTTAACTGAGTGATGCAAAGACTCAAGAGAAGGCTGCGAGGCTCATGAGAGGGATGCAGGAGTTCAAGAGAGGGATGCAGAGGCTCAAGAAAGGGATGCAGAGGCTTAAGAAAGTGATGCAGAGGCTCAAAATAGGGATGCAGAGGCTTAAGAGGGTGATGCAGAGGCTCAAAAGAGTGATGCAGAGGCTCAAGAAATTGATGCAGGGGCCCAGGAGAGTGATGGAGATGCTCAAGAGATGGATGCAGAGGATGAAGAGAGTGATGTAGAGGCTCATACTGTTATCGTATATATAATGAAATAATACCCATAGACTGAAAATTCACAAAAACGTGGAAAACGGCAAAATATTGCCAAATTCGATGATATTTTGTTTGAATCACATAAAGGAAAAGGAGATGATAAACGTCAAAATATTGCTAAATTCGATTATTTTTCGTACAAAACAAAATGCAAGAAAACTTGCTCAAAATGCAATATTATGCGAAATTCTGAGATTTGAAGGCCAAATCACATATCGTGATACTACATGAAAAAGTATCGAAATATTGGTAAAAATGAATATATTTACGTAATATCAAACTACATGAAAAACGTGAAAAAAGTCACTATTTAACCATATTTGAGGATTTTAACTTCAAATCATAGAGCGAGGTTTAGTATTATTTAGATCAAAAAAAGACATATGACAATGTTGTTTCCAATACAAATGATAAAAATCAATGTGTTTTCATTAGAATTAACAAAAAAAAAAAAACTGATTTTCCGTTTATATTTCCGATGGAAGATGTACACGAAAACATCTGTATTCCGGCTGAAACGTCGATATATTCAATAAAAACAGAACTTCTCCCCTTTTCAATATCTTACTCAGTATTTTAACGAGAAACAAATAGTTGATTGAAAATGAAGTATTTAAGGTTATTATCTAATCAATTATGTGTTTGCATCATTTTTATCGTATATATAATGAATTAATACCCATAAACTGAAAATTCACAAAACGTGGAAAAACGGCAAAATATTGCATAATTCGATGATATTTTGTTTAAATCACATAGAGGAAAAGGGGATGATAAACGTCAAAATATTGCTAAATTCGGTGATTTTTCGTACGAAACAAAATGCAAGAAAACTTGCTTAAAATGCAATATTATGCGACATTCTGAGATTTGAAGGCCAAATCACATATTGTGATACTACATGAAATAGTATCGAAACATTGGTAAAAATGAATATATTTACATAATATCAAACTACATGAAAAACGTGAAAAAAGTCACTATTTTACAATATTTGAGGATTTAAACTTCAAATCATAGAGCGAGGTTTCGTATTATTTAGATCCAAGAAAAGACATAAGACAATGTTGTTTCCAATACAAATGATAAAAAACAATGTGTTTTCATTAGAATTAACTAAAATGTTCTTGATTCACCGTTTATATTACCGATGGAAGATGTACACGAAAACCGCTCAATTCCGGCTGAAACGTCGATATATGCAATAAAAACAGAACTTCTCCCCTTTTCAATATCTTACTCAGTATCTTAACGAGAAACAAATAGTTGATTGAAAATGAAGTATTTAAGGTTAATTTCTAATCAATTATGTGTTTGCATCAGTTTTATCGTATATATAATGAATTAATACCCATAAACTGAAAATTCACAAAACGTGGAAAAACGGCAAAATATTGCCTAATTCGATGATATTTTGTTTAAATCACATAGAGGGAAAGGGGATGATAAACGTCAAAGTATTGCTAAATTCGGTGATTTTTCGTACGAAACAAAATGCAAGAAAACTTGCTTAAAATGCAATATTACGCGACATTCTGAGATTTGAAGGCCAAATCACATATTGTGATACTACATGAAATAGTATCGAAATATTGGTAAAAATGAATATATTTACGTAATATCAAACTACATGAAAAACGTGAAAAAGTCACTATTTTACCATATTTGAGGATTTAAACTTCAAATCATAGAGCGAGGTTTCGTATTATTTAGATCCAAGAAAAGACATAAGACAATGTTGTTTCCAATACAAATGATAAAAAACAATGTGTTTTCATTAGAATTAACTAAAATGTTCTTGATTTTCCGTTTATATTACCGATGGAAGATGTACACGAAAACCGCTCTATTCCGTCTGAAACGTCGAAATATGCAATAAAAACAGAACTTCTCCCCTTTTCATATCTTACTCAGTATCTTAACGAGAAACAAATAGTTGATTGAAAATGAAGTATTTAAGGTTATTATCTAATCAATTATGTGTTTGCTTCATTTTTATCGTATATATAATGAATTAATAACAATAAACTGAAAATTCACAAAAACGTGGAAAAACGGCAAAATATTGCCTAATTCGATGATATTTTGTTTAAATCACATAAAGGAAAAGAGGATGATAAACGTCATGATATTGCTAAATTCGATGATTTTTCGTCCGAAACAAAATGCAAGAAAACTTGCTTAAATTGCAATATTATGCGAAATTCTGAGATTTGAAGGCCAAATCACATATCGTGATACTACATGAAATAGTATCGAAATATTGGTAAAAATTAATATATTTACGTAATATCAAACTACATGAAAAACGTGAAAAAGTCACTATTTTTTCCATATTTGAAGATTTTAACTTCAAATCATAGAGCGAGGTTTCGTATTATTTAGATCCAAGAAAAGACATATGACAATGTTGTTTCCAATACAAATGATAAAAACAAATGTGTTTTCATTAGAATTAACTAAAATGTTCCTGATTTTCCGTTTATATTACCGATGGAAGATGTACACGTAAAACCGCTCAAATCCGGCTGGAACGTCGATATATGCAATAAAAACCGAACTTCTCCCCTTTTCAATATCCTACTCATATTTTAACGAGAAACAAATGGTTGATTGAAAATGAAGTATTTTAGGTTAATTTCAAATCAATTATGTGTTTGCATAATTTTTATCGTATATTTAATCAATTAATAACAATAAACGGAAAATTCACAAAAATGTGGAAAAACGGCGAAATATTGCCTAATTCGATGATATATGTTTAAATCACATGAAGGAAAAGGGGATGATAAACGTCAAAATATTGGTAAATTCGATGATTTTTCGTACGAAACAAAATGCAAGAAAACTTGCTTAAAATGCAATATTATGCGAAATTCTGAGATTTGAAGGCCAAATCACATATCGTGATACTACATGAAATAGTATCGAAATATTGGTAAAAATTAATATATTTACGTAATATCAAACTACATGAAAAACGTGAAAAAAGTCTCTATTTTACCATATTTGGAGATTTTAACTTCAAATCATAGAGCGAGGTTTTGTATTATTTAGATCCAAAAAAAGACATATGACCATGTTGTTTCCAATAAAAATGATAAAAATCAATGTGTTTTCTTTAGAATTAACAAAAAAAAACTGATTTTCCGTTTATATTACCGATGGAAGATGTACACGAAAACATCTGTATTCCGGCTGAAACGTCGATAATTCAATAAAAACAGAACTTCTCCCCTTTTCAATATCTACTCGGTATTTTGACGAGAAACAAATAGTTGATTGAAAATGAAGTATTTAAGGTTATTATCTAATCAATTATGTGTTTGCATCATTTTTATCGTATATATAATGAATTAATACCCAGAAACTGAAAATTCACAAAAACGTGGAAAAACGGCAAAATATTGCCTAATTCGATGATATTTTGTTTAAATCACATAGAGGAAAAGGGGATGATAAACGTCAAAATATTTCTAAATACGATGATTTTTCGTACGAAACGAAATGCAAGAAAACTTGCTTAAAATGCAATATTATGCGAAATTCTGAGATTTGAAGGCCAAATCACATATTGTGATAGGACATGAAATAGTATCGAAATATTGGTAAAAATGAATATATTTACGTAATATCAAACTACATGAAAAACGTGAAAAAAGTCTCTATTTTACCATATTTGGAGATTTAATCTTCAAATCATAGAGCGAGGTTTCGTATTATTTAAATCCAAGAAAAGACATAAGACAATGTTGTTTCCAATACAAATGATAAAAAACAATGTGTTTTCATTAGAATTAACTAAAATGTTCTTGATTTTCCGTTATTATTACCGATGGAAGATGTACACGAAAACCGCTCTATTCCGGCTGATACGTCGATATATGCAATAAAAACAGAACTTCTCCCCTTTTCAATATCTTACTCAGTATCTTAACGAGAAACAAATAGTTGATAGAAAATGAAGTATTTAAGGTTAATTTCTAATCAATTATGTGTTTGCATCATTTTTATCGTATATATAATGAATTAATAACAATAAACTGAAAATTCACAAAAACGTGGAAAAACGGCCAAATATTGCCTAATTCGATGATATTTTGTTTAAATCACATAGAGGAAAAGGGGATGATGAACGTCAAAATATTGCTAAATTTGATGATTTTTCGTACGAAACAAAATGCAAGAAAACTTGCTTAAAATGCAATATTATGCGAAATTCTGAGATTTGAAGGCCAAATCACATATCGTGATACTACATGAAATAGTATCGAAATATTGGTAAAAATTAATATATATACGTAATATCACACTACATGAAAAACGTGAAAAAAGTTACTATTTAACCATATTTGAGGATTTTAACTTCAAATCATAGAGCGAGGTTTCGTATTATTTAGATCCAAAAAAAGACATATGACAATGTTGTTACCAATACAAATGATAAAAATCAATCTGTTTTCGTTAGAATTAACAAAAAAAAAAACTGATTTTCCGTTTATATTACCGAAGGAAGATGTACACGAAAACTGTTCTATTCCGGCTGAAACGTCGATATATGCAATAAAAACAGAACTTCTCCCCTTTTCAATATCTTACTCAGTATCTTAACGAGAAACAAATAGTTGATTGAAAATGAAGCATTTAAGGTTAATTTCTAATCAATTATGTGTTTGCATCATTTTTATCGTATATATAATGAATTAATAACAATAAACTAAAAATTCACAAAAACGTGGAAAAACGGCAAAATATTGCCTAATTCGATGATATTTTGATTAAATCACATAAAGGAAAAGGGGATGATAAACGTCAAAATATTGCTAAATTTGATGATTTTCGTATGAAACAAAATGCAAGAAAACTTGCTTAAATTGCAATAATATGCGAAATTCTGAGATTTGAAGGCCAAATCAAATATCGTGATACTACATGAAATAGTATCGAAATATTGGTAAAAATGAATATATTTACGTAATATCAAACTACATGAAAAACGTGAATAAAGTCACTATTTTACCATATTTGAAGATTTTAACTTCAAATCATAGAGCGAGGTTTCGTATTATTTAGATCCAAGAAAAGACATATGACAATGGTGTTTCCAATACAAATGATAAAAACAAATGTGTTTTCATTAGAATTAACTAAAATGTTCCTGATTTTCCGTTTATATTACTGATGGAAGATGTACACGTAAAACCGCTCTAATCTGGCTGAAACGTCGATATATGCAATAACAACCGAACTTCTCCCCTTTTCAATATCCTACTCAGTATTTTAACGAGAAACAAATGGTTGATTGAAAATGAAGTATTTAAGGTTAATTTCAAATCAATTATGTGTTTGCAAAATTTTTATCGTATATTTAATGAATTAATAACAATAAACTGAAAATTCACAAAAACGTGAAAAACGGAAAAATATTGCCTAATTCGATGATATTTTGTTTAAATCACTTAAAGGAAAAGGAGATTGCTAAATTCTATGATTTTTCGTACGAAACAAAATGCAAGAAAACTTGCTTAAAATGCAATATTATGCGAAATTCTAAGATTTGAAGGCCAAATCACATATCGTGATACTACATGAAATAGTATCGAAATATTGCTAAAAATGAATATATTTATGAATGAATATATATTTGTGATTTAAACAAAATATCATTGAATAAGGCAATATTTTCTGTTTTTCCAAGTTTTTGTGAATTTTCAGTTTATGGGTATTAATTCATTATATATAAGATAAAAATGATGCAAACACATAATTGATTAGATAATAACCTTAAATACTTCATTTTCAATCAACTATTTGTTTCTCGTTAAAATACTGAGTCAGATATTGAAAAGGGGAGAAGTTCTGTTTTTATAGCATATATCGACGTTTCAGCCGGAATAGGGCGGTTTTCGTGTACATCTTCCATCGGTAATATAAACCGAAAATCAGGAACATTTTAGTTAATTCTAATAAAAACACATTTATTTTTATCGTTTGTTTTTTAAACAACATTGTCATATGTCTTTTCTTGGATCTAAATAACACGAAACTTGCTCTATGATTTGAAGTTAAAATCCTCAAATATGGTTAAAAAGTGACTTTTTTCACGTTTTTCATGTAGTTTGTTTTCATCGAATTTTGCAATATTTTGACGTGTATCATCTCTATTTCCTTTATGTGATTTAAACAAAATATCATCGAATTAGGCAATATGTTGCCGTTTTTCCACGTATTGTGATTTTTCAGTTTAATGTTATTAATTAATTAAATATACGATAAAAATGATGCAAACACATAATTGATTAGAAATTAACCTTAAATACTTCATTTTCAATCAACCATTTGTTTCTCGTTAAAATACTGAGTAGGATATTGAAAAGGGGAGAAGTTCTGTTTTTATTGCATATATCGACGTTTCAGCCGGAGTAGAGCGGTTTTACTTGTACATCTTCCATCGGTAATATAAACGGAAAATCAAGAACATTTTTGTTAATTCTAATGAAAACACATTGGTTTTTATCATTTGTATTGGAAACATCTATGTCATATGTCTTTTCTTGGATCTAAATAACACGAAACCTCGCTCTATGATTTGAAGTTAAAATCCTCATATATGGTAAAATAGTGACTTTTTCACGTTTTTCATGTAGTTTGATATTACGTAAATATATTCATTTTTACCAATATTTCGATACTATTTCATGTAGTGTCACGATATGTGATTTGGCCTTCAAATCTCAGAATGTCGCATAATATTGCATTTTAAGCAAGTTTTCTTGCATTTTGTTTCGTGCGAAAAATCATCGAATTTTGCAATATTTTGACGTGTATCATCTCCTTTTCGTTTATGTGATTAAAACAAAATATCATCGAATAAGGCAATATTTTCTGTTTTTCCAAGTTTTTGTGAATTTTCAGTTTATTGTTATTAATTCATTATATATACGATAAAAATTATGCAAACACATAATTGATTAGATAATAACCTTAAATACTTCATTTTCAATGATCTATTTGTTTCTCGTTAAAATACTGAGTAAGATATTGAAAAGGGGAGAAGTTCGGTTTTTATTGCATATATCGACGTTTCAGCCGGAATAGAGCGGTTTTCGTGTACATCTTCCATCGGTAATATAAACGGAAAATCAGGAACATTTTAGTTAATTCTAATGAAAACACATTTTTTTTTATCATTTGTATTGGAAACAACATTGTCTTATGTCTTTTCTTGGATCTAAATAATACGAAACCTCGCTCTATGATTTGAAGTTAAAATCCTCAAATATGGTAAAATAGTGACTTTTTTCACGTTTTTCATGTAGTTTGATATTACGTAAATATATTCATTTTTACAAATATTTCGACACTATTTAATGTAGTATCACGATATGTGATTTGGCCTTCAAATCTCATAATTCGCATAATATTGTATTTTAAGCAAGTTTTCTTGTATTTTGTTTCGTACGAAAAATCATCGAATATAGCAATATTTTGACGTTTATCATCCCTTTTCCTTTGTGTGATTTAGACAAAATATCCTCGAATTAGGCAATATTTGCCGTTTTTCCACGTTTTTGTGAATTTTCAGTTTAATGTTATTAATTCCTTAAATATACGATAAAAATCATGCAAATACATAATTGATTAGAAATTTACATTAAATAATTCATTTTCAATCAACCATTTGTTTCTCGTTAAAATACTGAGTAGGATATTGAAAAGGAGAGAAGTTCGGTTTTTATTGCATATATCGACGTTTCAGCCGGATTAGAGCGGTTTTACTTGTACATCTTCCATCGGGAATATAAACTGAAAATCAAGAACATTTTAGTTAATTCTAATGAAAACACATTGGTTTTATCATTTGTATTTGAAACAACATTGTCATATGTCTTTTCTTGGATCTAAATAATACGAAACCTCGCTCTATGATTTGAAGTTAAAATCCTCAAATAATGTAAAATAGTGAATTCTCACGTTTTTCATGTAGTTTGATATTATGTAAATATATTCATTTTTACCAATATTTCGATACTATTTCATGTAGTATCACGATATGTGATTTGGCCTTTAAATCTCAGAATTTCGCATAAAGTTGCATTTTAAGCAAGTTTTCTTGCATTTTGTTTCGTACGAAAAATCATCGAATTTAGCAATATTTTGACGTTTATCATCCACTTTTCCTCTATGTGATTTAAACAAAATATCATCGAATTAGGCAATATTTTGCCGTTTTTCTACTTTTTTGTGAATTTTCAGTTTATGGGTATTAATTCATTATATATACGATAAAAACGATGCAAACACATAATTGATTAGATAATAACCTTAAATACTTCATTTTCAATCAACTATTTGTTTCTCGTTAAAATACTGAGTAATTTATTGAAAAGGGGAGAAGTTCTGTTTTTATTGCATATATCGACGTTTCAGCCGGAGCAGAGCGGTTTTACTTGTACATCTTCCATCGGTAATATAAACGGAAAATCAAGAACATTTTTGTTAATTCTAATGAAAACACATTGGTTTTTATCATTTGTATTGGAAACAACTATGTCATATGTCTTTTCTTGGATCTAAATAATACGAAACCTCGCTCTATGATTTGAAGTTAAAATCCTCAAATAATGTACAATAGTGACTTTTTTCACGTTTTTCATGTAGTTTGATATTATGTAAATATATTCATTTTTACCAATATTTCGATACTTTTTCATGTAGTATCACGATATGTGATTTGGCCTTCAAATCTCAGAATTTCGCATAAAGTTGCATTTTAAGCAAGTTTTCTTGCATTTTGTTTCGTACGTAAAATCATGGAATTTAGGAATATTTTGACGTTTATCATCCACTTTTCCTCTATGTGATTTAAACAAAATATCATCGAATTAGGCAATATTTTGCCGTTTTTCTACTTTTTTGTGAATTTCCAGTTTATGGGTATTAATTCATTATATATACGATAAAAATGATACAAACACATAATTGATTAGATAATAACTTTAAATACTTCATTTTCAATCAACTATTTGTTTCTCGTTAAAATACTGAGTAAGATATTGATAAGGGGAGAAGTTCTGTTTTTAATGCATATATCGACGTTTCAGCCGGAATAGAGCGGTTTTCGTGTACATCTTCCATCGTTAATATGAACGGAAAATCAGGAACATTTTAGTTAATTCTAAAGAAAACACATTGATTTTTATCGTTTGTATTGGAAAAAACTATGTCATATGTCTTTCCTTGGATCTAAATAACACGAAACCTCGCTCTATGATATGAAGTCAAAATCCTCAAATATGGTAAAATAGTGTTTTTTTTAGTTTTTCATGTAGTTTGATATTACGTAAATATATTCATTTTTACCAATATTTCGATACTATTTAATGTAGTATCACGATATGTGATTTGGCCTTCAAATCTCATAATGTCGCATAATTTTGCATTTTAAGCAAGTTTTCTTGCATTTTGTTTCGTACGAAAAATCATCGAATATAGCAATATTTTGACGTTTATCATCCCCTTTTCCTTTATGTGATTTAGACAAAATATCCTCGAATTAGGCAATATTTTGCCGTTTTTCCACGTTTTTGTGAATTTTCAGTTTAATGTTAATAATTCCTTAAATATACGATAAAAATGATGCAAACACATAATTGATTAGAAATTAACCTTAAATACTTCATTTTCAATCAACCATTTGTTTCTCGTTAAAATACTGAGTAGGATATTGAAAAGGAGAGAAATTCGGTTTTTATTGCATATATCGACGTTTCAGCCGGATTAGAGCGGTTTTACTTGTACATCTTCCATCGGTAATATAAACGGAAAATCAAGAACTTTTTAGTTAATTCTAATTTAAATGTTTTATCATTTGTATTTGAAACAACATTGTCATATGTCTTTTCTTGGATCTAAATAATACGAAACCTCGCTCTATGATTTGAAGTTAAAATCTTCAAATAATGTGAAATAGTGCCTTTTTTCACGTTTTTCATGTAGTTTGATATTATGTAAATATATTCATTTTTACCAATATTTCGATACTATTTCATTTAGTATCACGATATGTGATTTGGCCTTCAAATCTTAGAATTTCGCATAAAGTTGCATTTTAAGCAAGTTTTCTTGCATTTTGTTTCGTCCGAAAAATCATCGTATATAGCAATATTTTGACGTCTATCATCCCCTTTTCCTTTATGTGATTTAAACAAAATATCATCGAATTAGGCAATATTTTGCCGTTTTTCTACTTTTTTGTGAATTTTCAGTTTATGGGTATTAATTCATTATATATACGATAAAAATGATACAAACACATAATTGATTAGATAATAACCTTAAAAACTTCATTTTCAATCAACTATTTGTTTCTCGTTAAAATACTGAGTAAGATACTGAAAAGGGGAGAAGTTCTGTTTTTATTGCATATATGAACGTTTCAGCCGGAATAGAGCGGTTTTCGTGTACATCTTCCATCGGTAATATAAACGGAAAATCAGGAACATTTTAGTTAATTCTAATGAAAACACATTGATTTTTACCGTTTGTATTGGAAACAACTATGTCATATGTCTTTTCTTGGATATAAATAACACGAAACCTTGCTCTATGATTTGAAGTTAAAATCCTCAAATATGGTTAAAAAGTGACTTTTCACGTTTTTCATGTAGTTCGATATTACTTAAATATATTCATTTTTACCAATATTTCGATACTATTTCATGTAGTATCACGATATGTGATTTGGCATTCAAATCTCAGAATTTCGCATAATATTGCATTTTAAGCAAGTTTTCTTGCATTTTGTTTCGTACGAAAAATCATCGAATATAGCAATATTTTGACGTTTATCATCCCCTTTTCCTTCATGTGATTTAAACAAAATATCATCGAATTAGGCAATATTTTCCGTTTATCCACGTTTTTGTGAATTTTCAGTTTATGGGTATTAATTCATTTATATACGATAAAAATGATGCAAACAAATAATTGATTAGATCAATTATTTGTTTGACTTTAAATACTTCATTTTCAATCAACTATTTGTTTCTCGTTAAAATACTGAGTAAGATATTGAAAAGGGGAGAAGTTCTGTTTTTATTGCATATATCGACGTTTCAGCCGGAATAGAGCGGTTTTCGTGTACATCTTCCATCGGTAATATAAACGGAAAATCAGGAACATTTTAGTTAATTCTAAAGAAAACACATTGATTTTTATCGTTTGTATTGGAAACAACTATGTCATATGTCTTTTCTTGGATCTAAATAACACGAAACCTCGCTCTATGATTTGAAGTTAAAATCCTCAAATATGGTAAAATAGTGACTTTTTTCACGTTTTTCATGTAGTTTGATATTACGTAAATATATTCATTTTTACCAATATTTCGATACTATTTCATGTAGTATCACGATATGTGATTTGGCCTTCAAATCTCAGAATGTCGCATAATATTGCATTTTAAGCAAGTTTTCTTGCATTTTGTTTCGTACGAAAAATCATCGAATTTTGCAATATTTTGAAGTGTATCATCTCCTTTTCCTTTATGTGATTTAAACAAAATATCATCGAATTAGGCAATATTTTGCCGTTTTTCTACTTTTTGTGAATTTTCAGTTTATGGGTATTAATTCATTATATATACGATAAAAATGATACAAACACATAATTGATTAGATAATAACCTTAAAAACTTCATTTTCAATCAACTATTTGTTTCTCGTTAAAATACTGAGTAAGATACTGAAAAGGGGAGAAGTTCTGTTTTTATTGCATATATGAACGTTTCAGCCGGAATAGAGCGGTTTTCGTGTACATCTTCCATCGGTAATATAAACGGAAAATCAGGAACATTTTAGTTAATTCTAATGAAAACACATTGATTTTTACCGTTTGTATTGGAAACAACTATGTCATATGTCTTTTCTTGGATATAAATAACACGAAACCTTGCTCTATGATTTGAAGTTAAAATCCTCAAATATGGTTAAAAAGTGACTTTTCACGTTTTTCATGTAGTTCGATATTACTTAAATATATTCATTTTTACCAATATTTCGATACTATTTCATGTAGTATCACGATATGTGATTTGGCATTCAAATCTCAGAATTTCGCATAATATTGCATTTTAAGCAAGTTTTCTTGCATTTTGTTTCGTACGAAAAATCATCGAATATAGCAATATTTTGACGTTTATCATCCCCTTTTCCTTCATGTGATTTAAACAAAATATCATCGAATTAGGCAATATTTTCCGTTTATCCACGTTTTTGTGAATTTTCAGTTTATGGGTATTAATTCATTATATATACGATAAAAATGATGCAAACAAATAATTGATTAGATCAATTATTTGTTTGACTTTAAATACTTCATTTTCAATCAACTATTTGTTTCTCGTTAAAATACTGAATAAGATATTGAAAAGGGGAGAAGTTCTGTTTTTATTGCATATATCGACGTTTCAGCCGGAATAGAGCGGTTTTCGTGTACATCTTCCATCGGTAATATAAACGGAAAATCAGGAACATTTTAGTTAATTCTAAAGAAAACACATTGATTTTTATCGTTTGTATTGGAAACAACTATGTCATATGTCTTTTCTTGGATCTAAATAACACGAAACCTCGCTCTATGATTTGAAGTTAAAATCCTCAAATATGGTAAAATAGTGACTTTTTCACGTTTTTCATGTAGTTTGATATTACGTAAATATATTCATTTTTACCAATATTTCGATACTATTTCATGTAGTATCACGATATGTTATTTGGCCTTCAAATCTCAGAATTTCGCATAATATTGCATTTTAAGCAAGTTTTCTTGCATTTTGTTTCGTACGAAAAATCATCGAATTTTGCAATATTTTGAAGTGTATCATCTCCTTTTCCTTTATGTGATTTAAACAAAATATCATCGAATTAGGCAATATTTTGCCGTTTTTCTACTTTTTTGTGAATTTTCAGTTTATGGGTATTAATTCATTATATATACGATAAAAATGATACAAACACATAATTGATTAGATAATAACCTTAAATACTTCATTTTCAATCAACTATTTGTTTCTCGTTAAAATACTGAGTAAGATACTGAAAAGGGGAGAAGTTCTGTTTTTATTGCATATATGAACGTTTCAGCCGGAATAGAGCGGTTTTCGTGTACATCTTCCATCGGTAATATAAACGGAAAATCAGGAACATTTTAGTTAATTCTAATGAAAACACATTGATTTTTACCGTTTGTATTGGAAACAACTATGTCATATGTCTTTTCTTGGATATAAATAACACGAAACCTTGCTCTATGATTTGAAGTTAAAATCCTCAAATATGATTAAAAAGTGACTTTTCACGTTTTTCATGTAGTTCGATATTACTTAAATATATTCATTTTTACCAATATTTCGATACTATTTCATGTAGTATCACGATATGTGATTTGGCCTTCAAATCTCAGAATTTCGCATAATATTGCCTTTTAAGCAAGTTTTCTTGCATTTTGTATCGTACGAAAAATCATCGAATATAGCAATATTTTAACGTTTATCATCCCCTTTTCCTTAATGTGATTTATACAAAATATCATCGAATTAGGCAATATTTTCCGTTTATCCACGTTTTTGTGAATTTTCAGTTTATGGGTATTAATTCATTATATATACGATAAAAATGATGCAAACAAATAATTGATTAGATCAATTATTTGTTTGACCTTAAATACTTCATTTTCAATCAACTATTTGTTTCTCGTTAAAATACTGAGTAAGATATTGAAAAGGGGAGAAGTTCTGTTTTTATTGCATATATCGACGTTTCAGCCGGAATAGAGCGGTTTTCGTGTACATCTTCCATCGGTAATATAAACGGAAAATCAGGAACATTTTAGTTAATTCTAAAGAAAACACATTGATTTTTATCGTTTGTATTGGAAACAACTATGTCATATGTCTTTTCTTGGATCTAAATAACACGAAACCTCGCTCTATGATTTGAAGTTAAAATCCTCAAATATGGTAAAATAGTGACTTTTTTCACGTTTTTCATGTAGTTTGATATTACGTAAATATATTCATTTTTACCAATATTTCGATACTATTTCATGTAGTATCACGATATGAGCCTCTGCAAGAAAGTGATGCAGAGGCTCGAGAGAGTAATGCAAAGGCTAAAGAGAGGGATTCAGAGGCTCAAGAGAGTAATGCAGAGGCTGAAGAGAGAGATGCAGAGGCTTAAGAGAGTGATGTAGAGGCTAAAGAGAGTGATGCAGAGGCTCAAGTGAATGATGTAAAGGCTTAAGAGAAGGATGCAGAGGCTCAAGAGAATGACGCAGAGGCTCAAGAGAGTGATGAAGAGGATGAACAGAGAGATGCAGAGGATTAAGTGAGTGAGGCAGAGACTCAAGAGAGTGATGCAGAGGCTTAAGAGAGTGATGCAGAGGCTTAAGAGAGCGATGCAGAGGGTCAAGAGAGGGAAGAAGAGGCTTAGGAGAGTGATGCAGAGGCTTAAGAGAGTGAGGCAGAGGCTTAAGAGAGTGATGCAGAGGCTCAAGAGAGGAAGAACAGGCTTAGGAGAGTGATGCAGAGGCTTAAGAGAGTGATGTAGAGGCTCAAGAGAGTGATGCAGATGATCAAGAAAGTGATGCAGAGGCTCGAGAGAGTAATGCAGAGCCTCAAGAGAGGTATTCAGAGGCTCAAGAGAGGGATTCATAGGCTTAAGAGAGTGATGCTGAGGCTGAAGAGAGTGTTGCAGAGGCTCAAGAGAGGGATGCAGAGGCTCAAGAGAGTGATGCAGAGGATTACGAGAGAGATGCAGAGGCTCAAGAGAGGGAAGCACAGGCTTAACTGAGTGATGCAAAGACTCAGGAGAAGGATGCGAGGCTCATGAGAGGGATGCAGGAGTTCAAGAGAGGGATGCAGAGGCTCAAGAAAGGGATGCAGAGGCATAAGAAAGTGATGTAGAGGCTCAAAATAGAGATGCAGAGGCTTAAGAGGGTGATGCAGAGGCTCAAGAGAGTGATGCAGAGGCTCAGGAAATTGATGCAGGGGCCCAGGAGAGTGATGCAGATGCTCAAGAGATGGATGCAGAGGATGAAGAGAGTGATGCAGAGGCTCATACTTTTATCGTATATATAATGAATTAGTACCCATAGACTGAAAAGTCACAAAAACGTGAAAAACGGAAAAATATTGCCTAATTCGATGATATTTTGTTTAAATCACATACAGGAAAAGGAGATGATAAACGTCAAAATATTGCTAAATTCGATGATTTTTCGTACGAAACAAAATGCAAGAAAACTTGCTTAAAGTGCAATATTATGCAAAATTCTGAGATTTGAAGGCCAAATCACATATCGTGATACTACATGAAATAGTATCGAAATATTGGTAAAAATTATATATTTACGTAATATCAAACTACATGAAAAACGTGAAAAAGTCTCTATTTTACCATATTTGGAGATTTTAACTTCAAATCATAGAGCGAGGTTTCGTATTATTTAGATCCAAAAAAAGACATATGACAATGTTGTTTCCAATAAAAATGATAAAAATCAATGTGTTTTCGTTAGAATTAACAAAAAAACCCTGATTTTCCGTTTATATTACCGATGGAAGATGTACACGAAAACATCTGTATTCCGGCTGAAACGTCGATAATTCAATAAGAACAGAACTTCTCCCCTTTTCAATATCTTACTCAGTATTTTAACGAGAAACAAATAGTTGATTGAAAATGAAGTATTTAAGGTTATTATCTAATCAATTATGTGTTTGCATAATTTTTATCGTATATATAATGAATTAATACCCAGAAACTGAAAATTCACAAAAACGTGGAAAAACGGCAAAATAATGCCTAATTCGATGATATTTTGTTTAAATCAAAAAGAGGAAAAGGGGATGATAAACGTCAAAATATTGCTAAATACGATAATTTTTCGTACGAAACAAAATGCAAGAAAACTTGCTTAAAATGCAATATTATGCGAAATTCTGAGATTTGAAGGCCAAATCACATATCGTGATACTACATGAAATAGTATCGAAATATTGGTAAAAATTAATATATATACGTAATATCAAACTACATGAAAAACGTGAAAAAGTCACTATTTAACCATATTTGAGAATTTTAACTTCAAATCATAGAGCGAGGTTTCGTATTATTTATATAATCAATGTATTTTCATTTGATTTAACAAAAAAAAACAGATTTTCCGTTTATATTACCGATGGAAGATGTACACGAAAAATCTCTATTCCGGCTGAAACGTCGATATATTCTATAAAAACAGAACCTCTCCCCTTTTCAATATCTTACTCAGTCTTTTAACGAGAAACAAATAGTTGATTGAAAATGAAGTATTTAAGGTTATTACCTAATCAATTATGTGTTTGCATCATTTTTATCGTATATATAATGAATTAAAACCCATAAACTGAAAATTCACAAAACGTGGAAAAACGGCAAAATATTGCCTAATTCGATGATATTTTGTTTAAATCACATAGAGGAAAAGGGGATGAGAAACGTCAAAATATTGATAAATTCGGTGATTTTTCGTACGAAACAAAATGCAAGAAAACTTGCTTAAATTGCAATATTATGCGAAATTCTGAGATTGAAGGCCAAATCACATATCGTGATACTACATGAAATAGTATCGAAATATTGGTAAAAATGATATTTACGTAATATCAAACTACATGAAAAACGTGAAAAAGTCACTATTTTACCATATTTGAAGATTTTAA
>NC_091208.1:1138518-1151018 GCF_040958095.1 Procambarus clarkii
GGCGGACAGTGGTGGCGGTGGCGGACAGTGGCGGCAGTGGCGGATAGTGGCGGCTGTGGCGGACAGTGGCGGCGGGCGGACAGTGGCGGCTGTGGCGGAGATTGGCGGCGGTGGCGGACAGTGGCGGCGGGCGGACAGTGGCAGCGGTGGCGGAGAATGGCGGGGGCGGACAGTGGCGGCTGTGGCGGACAGTGGCGGCGGTGGTGGACAGTGGCGGCTGTGGCGGACAATGGTGGCGGTGGTGGACAGTGGTGGCGGTGGCGGACAGTGGTGGCGGTGGCGGACAGTGGTGGCGGTGGCGGACAGTGGCGGCGGGCGGACAGTGGCGGCGGGCGGACAGTGGTGGCGGTGGCGGACAGTGGTGGCGGTGGCGGACAGTGGCGGCGGTGGCGGACAGTGGCGGCGGGCGGACAGTGGTGGCGGTGGCGGAGAGTGGTGGCGGACAGTGGTGGCGGTGGCGGACAGTGGCGGTGGTGGCAGAGTGGTGGCGGACAGTGGCGGCGGTGGCGGACAGTAGCGGCGGACGGACAGTGGCGGCTGTGGCGGACAGTGGCAGCGGGCGGACAGTGGCGGCTGTGTCTGGCGGTGGCGGTGGTGGCGGGCGGTAGTGGTGGGCGGTGGCGGGCGGCGGCGGCTGTGATGGGTGGTGGCGATCGGCGGTGGTGGGGCTGGTGGCGGCTGGCGGTGGCGGCTGGTGGTGGGCGGTGGTGGCGGTTGGTGTTGGTGGCAGCTGGTGGCGGGCGGTGGCGGCTGGTGGCGGGCGGTGGTGGCGGTGGTGGCGGCGGTGGCAGCTGGTGGCGGTTTTGGCGGCTAGTGGTGACGGCTGGTGGCAGTGGCAGCTGATGGCGGCTGGTGGTGGCGGTGATGGCGGCTGGTGGTGGCGGTGATGGCGGCTGGTGGTGGCGGTGATGGCGGCTGGTGGTGGCGGTGATGGCGGCTGGTGGTGCGGTGGCGACTGTGGCAACGGGCGGTGGCGGCTGATGGCGGGCGGTGGTGGCGGTTGGTGTTGGTTGCAGCTGGTGGCGGGCGGTTGCGGCTGGTGGCGGGCGGTGGTGGCGGCTGGTGGTGGTGGCAGCTGGTGGCGGGCGGTGGCGGTGGCAGCTGAAGGTGGCTGGTGGTGGCGGGTGGCGGCTGGTGGTGGCGGTGGTAGGTGGTGGCGGCTGGTGGTGGGTGGTGGCAGCTGGTGGCGGGTGGCGATGGCGGGTGGCGGCTGGTGGTGGTGGGTAGTGGCGGCGGGTGGCGGTGGTGGCGGCTGGTGGCGGGTGACGGCTGGTGGTGACGGTGGTGGCGGCTGGTGGCAGGTGGCGGTGGTGGGTGATGGCGGTGGTGGGTGGTGGTGGTGGGTGGTGGTGGTGGTGGCGGCGGGTGGTGGCGGCGGGTGGCGGCGGTGAGTGGTGGCGGCTGGTGGTGGTGGGTGGTGGCGGCTGATGGCGGCTGGTGTTGGGTGGTGGTGGGTGGTGGTGGGTGGTGGGTGGTGGCGGCATTGGCGGCGGGTGGCGGCCAGCTGGGACACACCCTTCACCACTGAAGGTCTGAGCACAACTAACCATATGTCTCTCACACCACCAGCGCAGTGTTGGCATCAGCTCCCCCTCTCAAAATGTTTCCTTCAAAGATTGTATATTATCTTTGAACAACAAGTTTGATTATCAAGGAAATAATGCATATATTATTGTCACATTAATACTGTGCAATATCTTATTACATTCCTGCTAAATAATTATAATTTGAAACAGGACAAAAAATCCAACATATGTATAAAAACCAACATTAGACATCACGAGGCCTAGGGCTAGGCCTATCTGTGACCACACATCCTGCTTTCCTGGCCTGCTACCCTCTCACACCTCACACTCTTAACTCTCTCATAATCACTCTCACGTCTCAATCACTCTTACGCACTATTACTCACTCTTACTCTCAGTCATCCTTACTCACTCTCATACTCACTCTTACTCTGTCACTCTTACTCTCACTCTTACTCCCAATCACTCTTACTCCCAATCACTCTTACTCTCAATCACTCTTACTCTCAATCACTCTTACTCTCAATCACTCTTACTCTCATTCATACTCTTACTCACTCTTACTCTCAATCACTCTTATTCTCATTCTTACTCCTACTCTCACTCTTACTCCTACTCCCAATCACTCTTACTCCCAATCACTCTTACTCTCAATCACTCTTACTCCATATCACTCTTACTCTCAATCACTCTTACTCTCAATCACTCTTACTCTCAATCACTCTTACTCCCAATCACTCTTACTCTCACTAACTCTCAATCACTCTTACTCACTCTGTCACTCTTACTCTTACTCACTCTTACTCACTCTTACTTATACTCACTCTTACTCACACTTACACACTCTCACTCACTCTTACTCACACTTACACACTCTCTGGCACTCTCACTCACCTTCAGTCACTCTTACTCACTCTTACCCACTCTCGCTCACTCTTACTCACTCTAGTTAATAAGAACACGCCAATATAAGACAACAAAACGTTTTCAGATTCTTTCACACCACTTTCCAGCAACTTTTATAATTTATATAAATTATCTTAGGGAATAATACATAAATTATATATTTAAACATGATATTAGTGTTTAGTGGAATGCATAAGGAGTCAAATTGTGTTAAAAAGAGCGATTTTTAGAAAATTTGGAAAACTACTTTCTTCTGATCATATTATAACAAAATGGATTTTGAACGTTTCACTCAACCAATATATATCATTCTCAATTTATTAATGAATTTTAAAAAAAACACCATAAATTTTGTATTTAAACATGTAAAAACTATTTGTATTACATTAGGAACAAAAAACTTGTAGAAAAACAATTTATTATAAAACCTTTGTGTTTGGATTTTTTTATTAAAAGTTTCTCAAAGGCTCTCCTGCACCATTCTCAATGCAAATCATTCCCACGCCTATGGGAAGAGATAGACAAACGTTTTCTAGATGATTTGTGTTTGCTGGGATGTCTTTTCTTGGATGTAAATAATACGAAACCTCGCTCTATGATTTGAAGTTAAAATCTCCAAATATGGTAAAATAGTGACTTTTTTCACGTTTTTCATGTAGTTTGATATTACGTAAATATATTCATTTTCAGCAATATTTCGATACTATTTCATGTAGTATCATGATATGTGATTTGGCCTTCAAATCTCAGAATTTCGCATAATATTGCATTTTAAGCAAGTTTTCTTGCATTTTGTTTCGTACGAAAAATCATCGAATTTAGCAATATTTTGACGTTTATCATCTGCTTTTCCTTTATGTGATTTAAACAAAATATCATCGAATTAGGCAATATTTTTGCGTTTTTCACGTTTTTGTGAATTTTCAGTCCATGGGTACTAATTCATTATATATACGATAAAAGTATGAGCCTCTGCATCACTCTCTTCATCCTCTGCATCCATCTCTTGAGCATCTGCATCACTCTCCTGGGCCCCTGCATCAATTTCTTGAGCCTCTGCATCACTCTCTTGAGCCTCTGCATCACCCTCTTAAGCCTCTGCATCTCTATTTTGAGCCTCTACATCACTTTCTTATGCCTCTACATCCCTTTCTTGAGCCTCTGCATCCCTCTCTTGAACTCCTGCATCCCTCTCATGAGCCTCGCATCCTTCTCCTGAGTCTTTGCATCACTCAGTTAAGCCTGTGCTTCCCTCTCTTGAGCCTCTGCATCTCTCTCGTAATCCTCTGCATCACTCTCTTGAGCCTCTGCATCCCTCTCTTGAGCCTCTGCAACACTCTTCAGCCTCAGCATCACTCTCTTAAGCCTATGAATCCCTCTCTTGAGCCTCTGAATCCCTCTCATGAGCCTCTGCATTACTCTCTCGAGCCTCTGCATCACTTTCTTGATCCTCTGCATCACTCTCTTGAGCCTCTGCATCACTCTCTTAAGCCTCTGCATCACTCTCCTAAGCCTCTTCTTCCCTCTCTTGATCCTCTGCATCACTCTCTTAAGCCTCTGAGGAATTCAGAGGCTCAAGAGAGGGATTGGAAACAACATTGTCATATGTCTTTTCTTGGATCTAAATAATACGAAACCTCGCTCTATGATTTGAAGTTAAAATCTTCAAATATGGTAAAATAGTGACTTTTTCACGTTTTTCATGTAGTTTGATATTACGTAAATATATTCATTTTTACCAATATTTCGATACTATTTCATGTAGTATCACGATATGTGATTTGGCCTTCAAATCTCAGAATTTCGCATAATATTGCAATTTAAGCAAGTTTTCTTGCATTTTGTTTCGGACGAAAAATCATCGAATTTAGCAATATCTTGACGTTTATCATCCCCTTTTCCTTTATGTGATTTAAACAAAATATCATCGAATTAGGCAATATTTTGCCGTTTTTCCACGTTTTTGTGAATTTTCAGTTTATTGTTATTATTTCATTATATATACGATAAAAATGAAGCAAACACATAATTGATTAGAAATTAACCTTAAATACTTCATTTTCAATCAACTATTTGTTTCTCGCTAAGATACTGAGTAAGATATTGAAAAGGGGAGAAGTTCTGTTTTTATTGCTTATTTCGACGTTTCAGCCGGAATAGAGCGGTTTTCGTGTGCATCTTCCATCGGTAATATAAACGGAAAATCAAGAACATTTTAGTTAATTCTAATGAAAACACATTGTTTTTTATCATTTGTATTGGAAACAACATTGTCTTATGTCTTTTCTTGGATCTAAATAATACGAAACCTCGCTCTATGATTTGAAGTTTAAATCCTCAAATATGGTAAAATAGTGACTTTTTTCACGTTTTTCATGTAGTTTGATATTACGTAAATATATTCATTTTTACCAATATTTCGATACTATTTCATGTAGTATCACAATATGTGATTTGGCCTTCAAATCTCAGAATGTCGCATAATATTGCATTTTAAGCAAGTTTTCTTGCATTTTGTTTCGTACGAAAAATCACCGAATTTAGCAATATTTTGACGTTTATCATCCCCTTTTCCTCTATGTGATTTAAACAAAATATCATCGAATTAGGCAATATTTTGCCGTTTTTCCACGTTTTGTGAATTTTCAGTTGATGGGTATTAATTCATTATATATACGATAAAAATGATGCAAACACATAATTGATTAGATAATAACCTTAAATACTTCATTTTCAATCAACTATTTGTTTCTCGTTAAAATACTGAGTAAGATATTGAAAAGGGGAGAAGTTCTGTTTTTATTGAATATATCGACGTTTCAGCCGGAATAGAGATGTTTTCGTGTACATCTTCCATCGGTAATATAAACGGAAAATCAGGTTTTTTTTTTGTTAAATCAAATGAAAACACATTGATTATATAAATAATACGAAACCTCGCTCTATGATTTGAAGTTAAAATCCTCAAATATGGTTAAATAGTGACTTTTTCACGTTTTTCATGTAGTTTGATATTACGTATATATATTAATTTTTACCAATATTTCGATACTATTTCATGTAGTATCACGATATGTGATTTGGCCTTCAAATCTCAGAATTTCGCATAATATTGCATTTTAAGCAAGTTCTCTTCCATTTTGTTTCTTACGAAAAATCATCATATTTAGCAATATTTTGACGTTTATCATCCCCTTTTCCTTTATGTGATTTAAACATATATTATCGAATTAGGCAATATTTCGCCGTTTTTCCACATTTTTGTGAATTTTCCGTTTATTGTTATTAATTCATTAAATATACGATAAAAATTATGCAAACACATAATTGATTTGAAATTAACCTAAAATACTTCATTTTCAATCAACCATTTGTTTCTCGTTAAAATACTGAGTAGGATATTGAAAAGGGGAGAAGTTTGGTTTTTATTGCATATATCGACGTATCAGCCGGATTAGAGCGGTTTTACGTGTACATCTTCCATTGGTATTATAAACGGAAAATAAGAAACATTTTAGTTAATTCTAATGAAAACACATTTGTTTTTATCATTTGTATTGGAAACAACATTGTCATATGTCTTTTTTTGGATCTAAATAATACGAAACCTCGCTCTATGATTTGAAGTTAAAATCTTCAAATTTGGTAAAATAGTGACTTTTTCACGTTTTTCATGTAGTTTGATATTACGTAAATATATTCATTTTTACTAATATTTTGATACTATTTCATGTAGTATCACGATATGTGATTTGGCCTTCAAATCTCAGAATTTCGCATAATATTGCAATTTAAGCAAGTTTTCTTGCATTTTGTTGCGGACGAAAAATCATCGAATTTAGCAATATCTTGACGTTTATCATCCTCTTTTCCTTTATGTGATTTAAACAAACTATCATCGAATTAGGCAATATTTTGCCGTTTTTCCACGTTTTTGTGAATTTTCAGTTTATTGTTATTAATTCATTATATATTCGATAAAAATGAAGCAAACACATAATTGATTAGAAATTAACCTTAAATACTTCATTTTCAATCAACTATTTGTTTCTCGTTAAGATACTGAGTAAGATATTGAAAAGGGGAGAAGTTCTGTTTTTATTGCATATATCGACGTTTCAGACGGAATAGAGCGGTTTTCGTGTACATCTTCCATCGGTAATATAAACGGAAAATCAAGAACATTTTAGTTAGTTCTAATGAAAACACATTGTTTTTTATCATTTGTATTGGAAACAACATTGTCTTATGTCTTTTCTTGGATCTAAATAATACGAAACCTCGCTCTATGATTTGAAGTTTAAATCCTCAAATGTGGTAAAATAGTGACTTTTTCACGTTTTTCATGTAGTTTGATATTACGTAAATATATTCATTTTTACCAATATTTCGATACTATTTCATGTAGTTCATTCTATTTCATACTATTTCAACAGATACAAGTTGTTACAATGACGGATGGACTAAACAGATGTACATCAGTCTAAATAAAACTTTTTTTTGTGCATATAGTGACATTTACCTTACAAATTGAAATGTGATATGTATTGGACAAATTTAGTTTACCATTAGAGCACATACTGGCATTATTACCATTAGAGCACTTACTGGCATTATTACCATTAGAGCACTTACTGGCATTATTACCATTAGAGCCCTTACTGGCATTATTACCATTAGAGCACTTACTGGCATTATTACCATTAGAGCACTTACTGGCATTATTACCATTAGAGCACTTACTGGCATTATTACCATTAGAGCACTTACTGGCATTATTACCATTAGAGCACTTACTGGCATTATTACCATTAGAGCACATATTGGCAATTATCATTAGAGCACATACTGGCATTATTACCATTAGAGCACATACTGGCATTATTTCCACTAGAGCACATACTGGCATTATTACCACTAGAGCACATACTGGCATTATTACCATTAGAGCACATACTGGCATTATTACCATTAGAGCACATACTGGCATTATTACCATTAGAGCACTTACTGGCATTATTACCATTAGAGCACATACTGCCATTATTACCATTAGAGCACATACTGGCATTATTACCATTAGAGCACATACTGGCATTATTACCATTAGAGCACATACTGGCATTATTACCATTAGAGCACATATTGGCTATGACAGATATTGACACACATTATATCACAAAAATTGGAGGTTAAGACAATTTAAAGAACAAAAATAATAATTTTATGAAGTTACGAATGTTCACATCCTCAGCATTCTTCACCAACAGATTGTAGAGTTATCCCGGACCAAAGTGACCCCCAGACACACAGGCCATGTTACATAGATCCGTCTTCAATATCACTCAAGATGCCTGTCAGTGAGCCATGTCTCCGTAATTGTAGTTCCTTCATCATTCCAAATATCCAACTGGGGACGTCTCCCTGCTGTGTCTGCTGACTAGTTTATCCTATCCTGCAGCCTGCTGCACCATTACGTACATCAGTTACAGGCAGATACTGTACATTTCAGGGTATCTCCAAGTAGGGGAAAGTGAGAGGTCAGGGGGTGCCGAGGGTTGTACAAGTTGTACAACATGTGTTAATTGATATTCCTCACTATCACCTTTCCTATGGGGTCTTTGCCGGTGTCTTGCTGGGGTCTACGGTGACCCCAGCACCAGCTGCGTTGGGTTAAGAGACCCAAGGGTGACAGTGACGTAAGGGCAGAGCCCAGATGCCAAGAACGAGCTGGATCAGGCAGAACGAGGGCTAGTGAGAAGTCGGGTGCAGGTGACGAATTACCACATCAAGTCCGCTGTTCCTGAGATTCAGTATACATACCTTGGGTTGAGGACGACCTCGTACCGCTTCGGAACTCATGAATAAAAAAAGCCACTGGGCCGCCATGATCGTGATATTGATATTGATCTCGTAAGTGCACTCTTAAGTTTATTGTAAATCCCAGTCTATGACAGCGGTTTCAGGATCAGTAAGCCACAATGTAGGACAGAAAATAAGAGATGCTTTTCCACCCATAGGGTTATAAACCCATGGAACCGCCTACCCATCGAAGCCGGATTGACAAAATATTACTGCGATTCAAAATCAACCTCAATAAAATCATAACGACAGATAGAGGGGACCTTTGACAAGCCGCCCGCTTCTTGTCCTCATCGACGCCACTAGGGAGATAGTAGACCTAAGGTAAATTCAGTTAATTCTATTCTTAATGTCAGACTCACACCAGTGAGGAGTGAGGTCCTCGCCTATAAGCAGCCGGGCACGCCAGGTCCATGTACGACAACCCCCCCCCCCCCGATGACGGGTTGGTTTGCCATAAAATCTCATTCATTCTTGAGAGCAAGTCCCGGGAGCGCTGCTCCGGCGCTGCCACCTAACCCTCAACTGCTACACCAAGGGCAGGGAAGCAGTGCCCCTGCATGGCAGGTGGTGCTCCTGGAACATACCAGAGCACCGCTCCTTTGCCAGGTAAGTCCACTACGGGCTAACCATAGCCCGTGCTACTTGCCCCGCTCCTGTGCTAGGTAAGTTACGGGCTCACCATAGCCCGTGCTACTTGGCACTTGTTCCGAGAAGCTGACTCTATAAAAACATGGAACATACCTGGTGAGGAGGGGAGGGAATTAGCAGGAGAAAGTGACAAGCCATATAGTAGAGACCATAAGGACTATATTGCACTTGGAAGGGGTCAGTATGAGAATTTGGGATGGGACGCGGGGATGGAATGGTGCCCAACCACTTGGATGCTCGGGGGATTGAACACCGACCTGCATAAAGCGAAACCGTCGCTCTGCCGTCCAGTCCAAGTGGTTAGGCCATACATGGAGAGGGTTCCGAGAGTTCTTCTACTCCCCGAACAAGAACTTTTATAAGTGCCTCTTGAATTCATCCACCTTTTTTTCCGGTAATATTTCTAATGCTTGCTGGGGAGGGGGGGGGGTGATACTGAACAGCCGTGGACCTCTGATGTTCAGACAGTGCTCTCTGATTGTGCCTATGGAATCTCTACTCCTCACTGGTTCTATTCTGCATTTCCTTCTGTATCTTTCGCTCCAGTATGTTGTTATTCTACTGTGCAAATTTGGGACCTGACCTCCCAGTCTTCTATGTATATATTATTTGATACCTCTCTCTCCTCTCTTTTTCAGAAGAATACATTTTGAGAGCTTTGAATCGGTCCCAATAATTTAGGCGTTTTTTCTTTTTTATACGTGCCGTATATGTTCTCTGTAGTCCCTCTATTTCAGACATCTCTCCTGCTCTGAAAGAGGAAGCGAGTACAGAGCAGTAATAAAGACGAGACAGCACCAATTATTTAATAATTATTTTAAATAGTATTAGCATTGCTGTGGGATCTCTGGTGCCACGTCTGTGGCACTCACACGTCTGTGGCACTCACACGTCTGTGGCACTCACACGTCTGTGGCACTCACACGTCTGTGGCATTCGCGCGTCTGTGGCACTCGCACGTCTGTGGCACTCACACGTCTGGGACACTCGCACGTTTGTGGAACTCGCACGTCTGTGACACTCGCATGTGTGTGGCACTCACGTCTGTGGCACTCAGACGTCTGTGGCACTCACGTCTCTGGCACTCGCACGTCTGTGGCAGTCGCACGTCTCTAACACTCACACTGCTTCTAACACGGATTTTCGCTCCATAATAAATACATTCCAGTCACCTAAAACAAAAAATTCGTGTTCTATACTATATTCCTTTTAGTACACATTACATTAATCTTCACTGAAAAAGAAGTTTTAAACAGGCTTGAGAGAAATATAGGCTCTCTGGGGGAAGAAGACTACAGCTTATGATATTCTGCAAAAGTACAACTCCTAATATAATTTTTTGGGCATCGCAGTCTTGAAGACTTTCAACGAGGAGCTGGATGGCACCAGTTGGTGCTGTATGCGTTCCCTGTTCTTCCCCCCCTCTCTGCATTGCCCTGTGAATGAAACCACGGTAGCAAGATGGTGGGTGTCAACACCACGCAGTACTCCAGCAGGTATATTTCCTTCAGTCCGCATGTTATCTGAGCGATCTTAAACTCCCCGAGGGCGTGGAGGTAAGTCCGCCTCTCCTGGACGAACACCCTTCCCAAAGTCGGGAGTTGACTTTCTGAACCGTTTAACTCGCATCGTGGTCGTAGACTACGTTCTGTCACTTGGGCACGTGACAGAACGCAAGTCACCTGTCGCCAAGTGACTGTCACATTCTGTCACGTGGGCACTTGGTGGGTGAGCTGTTCTATGACCAGAATTCAGAAGTTGTCACTATAGGCTTCTCTGGGACCACCTGTGGTGCTCACATACATTTCAGAGCTTCACCTACACCAAAAACAACCAACCAGTTGTCAAGGTATACCTCGGCCCCGCTAAGGTTTACAGTGGAGTAATGCTCCTGGTCTCCCACTTCTTCCGTTACGTCACAATCGTCCTTAACAGCGTGTGAAGGGAAGGTAATTACCAGGATGAAGCACCAAGCCATTACGACTATATAGCACTTGGAAGGGCTACAAGAATTTAGGATAGGACAGAGGGAAGGAATAGTACCCAACCACTTGGGCGGTCGGGGGATTGAACGGCGACCTGATTAGCAATGTGAAGCGCCTTGTGTTTAAGTTGAACTTGCCAATTGCTGGGTTTTCATTGCCTAGTTTACGCAATTCAAAATATGCTGGTGTGTGGACCAAGAGCTGGAGCCATGGCTGGCGCTCGCGAATAAAACCTGTATGGTATTCTGGAGCCAGAGGTGATGTCACACCTTCCTCGTGGCCATAATCCACCATATTCTAATATCACTATTAGAGTATGTCATTATCAGAGCCCATCCTCCTGCTTTGGTAGTAAATATAGTAACGATTAGGACCGTAGTATATATACCGACGGACAACGAAATTAGAGAGCAGAAATTTACACTATTGAGTTGGACAAACTAGAAAACTACTTTTTACTTGTATTGCAAAGACAAACTAAACTAACCTAACCTTCCTAGGATTGTGTGGCACGCACACACGCACGCACGTGTTTACCCCCGTCAAGACTGGTTTCCTTCAGGAGGTGACACGTCTACAAGCGAGTGTGGATGGCTTCCGTTTCTCTCTCCTGCTTGCTGCAACTATGGTGCATGAAGACACACATTGCCCTACGTTACTTCATCTGGTGGTCGAGCCCATCCAGCGGTTGAGACCTCTGGGCAACAGCAACAGTGTGAGGGCACATCTTCTGTGAGGTTCAACAAGGCCCGCCTAGATCAGTCGGCCCAGCTAGCTAGCATGTTTGGGCACACATTGGTTCAAGTGGGAACTGTGAAGTTGGTATCAGTTGTTGGGTTACCTTTCAGACCCTTCAGTGGTTAGGCTACATATATATACTCCCCTGAGGTTGCCCTGTGCCTTCCCTTGATGGACCATGTGGTTGGGTTGCAAGGCACTGTTCCACTGCTCCGGCTGCGTTATACTCACACCCGGTTTCATCATTGACTTACATCCGGCTTCGTCTTTGACTCGCCTTCTGCACCTCTCCATACCCTGGCCACTTACTTCCTTGAACGTCTCCCACGTTCCCAGTAGTGACTAACTACACATGTGGAGTAACTTCACCTCTTTTACAACTGCATCTTTAATTAGGGAAGCTCTACAGCGCCATAATTGTACGCGAACCAGAACCAATGCCCCTAACTGCTTAAACTTGGCATGTGCGGTGACTGTTGTCGCTGACGAGTGTGGGTGTCGTAAAGATCTTTGGTACATTTACTATGGTCAGAATATTTTGATGTCATAACTGATGATCCCACTGCCACTGATGGTCCCACTGTTACTGATGATTCCATTGCCACTGATGCTTTATACACGTATGAACACTTTGTTGACTGTAAGTGTGAGATTTTTCATCATAATATTCTAGTATTACATCGTCAACTTTAAACTGAAAGTCTAGATGGGCCTCCTGAGGAAGCACCTTCTTAGCTAACACGCTAAGTGTAGTAAGCAGCTCATTCGCCACTCTAGAGACCATAGAAAAAATGACTAGGCGCGAGCAAACGCCGAGACCTCAAAAAGTTTG